>NC_088242.1:62073777-62168777 GCF_036934945.1 Oncorhynchus masou masou | reverse complement strand
TCACTGTGTGTGTGAGTAACCATAGCATCGGCTACCCTGTAAAAAAATAAATAAAATAAAACATAGCAACGGCTCCGCTTTGTACTGCTCCTCAAGTGAGAGCAGCTGTTAGTTGACATTAGCTAGCTACATTTGGTCACCAGAAATTATTATTTTCTGTCAGATAATCTCTCCTGTTGACATGGACAATGTTTTGGTCATTGAGGTAGCCTAAACAAGAGTGGCAGGTGTCAGGAGCGTTTGCAAATTAAGTGAAAGTGCAGCTTTTGTAATTGGACACTGAAGATTCTATACGTAATTGTTCTTGACCCTGTTTGACACGGGTTATTTTGGCACTGTGGGTGTATACCTGTGTGTAGGAACCCCCTAAAGAACTACGCTAACCCTGCTCCGGAGCAGGGCCAGCTAGCCCTGGGCTAAGGTTGGTGCTAGCCTACTTTAGAAGTGTAAACACTCACTTAGCCCCTAGCTAAAATCCCCCTTAGCCCAGGGCTAAGGAGGCTCTTAGCTCTGGGCTAAGGTGCAGTGGGTACTCTAGCCAGTAACTTTACACATACAGTGCCTTGCGAAAGTATTCGGCCCCCTTGAACTTTGCGACCTTTTGCCACATTTCAGGCTTCAAACATAAAGATATAAAACTGTATTTTTTTGTCAAGAATCAACAACAAGTGGGACACAATCATGAAGTGGAACGACATTTATTGGATATTTCAAACTTTTTTAACAAATCAAAAACTGAAAAATTTGGGCGTGCAAAATTATTCAGCCCCTTTACTTTCAGTGCAGCAAACTCTCTCCAGAAGTTCAGTGAGGATCTCTGAATGATCCAATGTTGACCTAAATGACTAATGATGATAAATACAATCCACCTGTGTGTAATCAAGTCTCTGTATAAATGCACCTGCACTGTGATAGTCTCAGAGGTCCGTTAAAAGCGCAGAGAGCATCATGAAGAACAAGGAACACACCAGGCAGGTCCGAGATACTGTTGTGAAGAAGTTTAAAGCCGGATTTGGATACAAAAATATTTCCCAAACTTTAAACATCCCAAGGAGCACTGTGCAAGCGATAATATTGAAATGGAAGGAGTATCAGACCACTGCAAATCTACCAAGACCTGGCCGTCCCTCTAAACTTTCAGCTCATACAAGGAGAAGACTGATCAGAGATGCAGCAAAGAGGCCCATGATCACTCTGGATGAACTGCAGAGATCTACAGCTGAGGTGGGAGACTCTGTCCATAGGACAACAATCAGTCGTATATTGCACAAATCTGGCCTTTATGGAAGAGTGGCAAGAAGAAAGCCATTTCTTAAAGATATCCGTAAAAAGTGTCGTTTAAAGTTTGCCACACGCCACCTGGGAGACACACCAAACATGTGAAAGAAGGTGCTCTGGTCAGATGAAACCAAAATTGAACTTTTTGGCAACAATGCAAAACGTTATGTTTGGCGTAAAAGCAACACAGCTCTAAACCCTGAACACACCATCCCCACTGTCAAACATGGTGGTGGCAGCATCATGGTTTGGGCCTGCTTTTCTTCAGCAGGGACAGGGAAGATGGTTAAAATTGATGGGAAGATGGATGGAGCCAAATACAGGACCATTCTGGAAGAAAACCTGATGGAGTCTGCAAAAGACCTGAGACTGGGACGGAGATTTGTCTTCCAACAAGACAATGATCCAAAACATAAAGCAAAATCTACAATGGAATGGTTCAAAAATAAACATATCCAGGTGTTAGAATGGCCAAGTCAAAGTCCAGACCTGAATCCAATCGAGAATCTGTGGAAAGAACTGAAAACTGCTGTTCACAAATGCTCTCCATCCAACCTCACTGAGCTCGAGCTGTTTTGCAAGGAGGAATGGGAAAAAATGTCAGTCTCTCGATGTGCAAAACTGATAGAGACATACCCCAAGCGACTTACAGCTGTAATCGCAGCAAAAGGTGGCGCTACAAAGTATTAACTTAAGGGGGCTGAATAATTTTGCACGCCCAATTTTTCAGTTTTTGATTTGTTAAAAAAGTTTGAAATATCCAATAAATGTCGTTCCACTTCATGATTGTGTCCCACTTGTTGATTCTTCACAAAAAAATACAGTTTTATATCTTTGTTTGAAGCCTGAAATGTGGCAAAAGGTCGCAAAGTTCAAGGGGGCCGAATACTTTCGCAAGGCACTGTACAGTGAGGGAACATTTTTGACATGCGTTTTTCTGGATTTTTTGTTGTTGTTATTCTGTCTCTCACTGTTCAAATAAACCTACCATTAAAATTATAGACTGATCATTTCTTTGTCAGTGGGCAAATGTACAAAATCAGCAAGGTGATCAACTACTTTTTTCCCTCACTGTATAAGACTGTCACCAGACTATATAGTAGTAGAATGTGGTGTTTTGAGAAATCCAGTGGGTTTCATACGGCTGCCATGTGGCATAATGCATCCATAGACTTCATGTTGGAATTGACAGAAAGCAGTGGCAGAAAGTACATCCACTCCGAGCGCTACCCAGCGGGATTTGATCATGTTCTGCTTAAAGAACTTTCACACTCTTAGGGGTTTGGGTCCCTGGAGTGGTTTCTATCTCTACTACGGTCAAATTGTTGACTTATCACAGAAAAGTTTTCTTTATCAAGGTTTACATAAATATTAAGTTCCTCTTGAAAGGCAACATAAGTCCCCGGTTATGCGAAAAACGTCATCAAAGTACACAGCCCTCTCCCCGGGTCGCTCTTTGGCTTGGCCTAGCTGCCCACTTCACACGCAGGCTCCGGGAGCCAGAGGGTTGGGCTCCAGCGGCGGACAGGCGCACAGAGGACCATTTTCTCTGACTTGCTCATTGTCTTTCCACCTTCAGGCCTTCAGTCCTTCAGGCCACCTTCAGGCCTCCAGGACTGTCCACACAGAGGGGGAACAGAGTGGGAATAGAGGCAGCCTCTGCCAGGGGGTTATGACTTTGGTCTGGTCCAGTTGCCTCCAGCCAGCGACTGACCCATACTAAGACGCCCAGGCCGTCATGGCACATAGGGAACATTTTGTCTGCCGGCCGAGGGGGTCTCACACTCTCAGAAAACCTACATGATCTTTTAGCTTTCCCAGATTTCAGTCTGTTTCAAGAGGAGATTCACGTCAGTCGATCATTCAGATATAATGTCCATACAATCCACTTCCTCCTCGCCAGGAGGTATGTGTGTGTCTTGGTCTGTAAGCAGTTGTTTGATTTTCTAGACCCCTCCCTTTTGCTTCTCTTCATGTTCTACTCTCAATACGTCTCTGACTTCAAACTCTGATATAGACAGCAAGTAAATATACATACAAATAATCAACAAAATTCAAATATGCCATACAGGAATAAATAAACACTGTTGTATATAAAAATCTTATTCTAATCTCTGACCCACCCATTCATAATAAATCATCTCTAATATGGTAGCTAAATTATTCAGTCACTTTTCTTCACAGTAAATGGTATCTTTGTATTGGCACAAGGGAGACAGATGTTTGTTTTGATAGTTAGTTATTGTATACACTGAGTTTATAAAACATTAACAACACCTTCCTAATATTGAGTTTCACTCACTTTGCCCTCAGAACAGCCTCAATTCGTCAGGGCATGGACTCTACAAGGTGTCGGTCGAAAGCATTCCACAGGGATGCTGGCCCATGTTGACTCCAATGCTTCCCACAGTGTCAAATTGGCTTGATGTCCTTTGGGGGGGTTGGACCATTCTTGATACACACGTGAAACGGTTGAATGTGAAAAACCCTGCAGCTGTGCAGTTCTTGACACATTCAGTCCGATGCGCCTGGCACCTACTACCATACCCTGTTCAAAGGCACTTAAATATTTTGTCTTGCACATTCACCCTCTGAATGGCACACATACACAATCCTTGTCTCAATTGTCTCAAGGCTTAAGAATTGTTCTTTAACCTGTCTCCTCCCCTTCATCTGAATGAAGTGGATTTAACAGGTGACATTAATAAGGGATCATAGCTTTCACATAGATTCACCTGGTCAGTCTATGTCGTGGAAAGAGCACAGTGTTCATAATGTTTTGTACTCTCAGTATGTATTGCAGGTAGGATACCTTTAGCTAGATAATTTAGTTAGCTCTTAGCAAGTAGGATTTCATTAGCTAGCTAGCTCTGATTTGGTTAGTGGTTAGCTAGCGATAAGCTTGCTAAATCCATTAGCTCTTCATTGGAAATGCGTCACGTGGGGCAGGTGAGGCGGATAGCACCAACAATATCCAAGAGATTTGCATACAATTTTGTTATTTAATGTCACAACAACATATCATATCAGTTAGCAAACAATTCACATGGTCGCTTTCCCATTGTATGGATGTTTTAGTAGGTGCTCCATTGGTTTACAGTAGAAGTGCCCGCCCAAGAAGGCTCATTGTCATTGGCCACAGCTAAATCAAGGTATTATGCCCGGTAACTTTGATTGGACTGATGTGTCAACTTCATAGCTAGTTGTTTACCATGCACTGTTACCACATCTTCAAGCTAAGTAGCTTAGCTAGCTGAAACATGTCAACTAGCTTAGCTATCGCCTAGTAAATAATTTTCAAACCTAGTGTTATGAAGGAAATTATAGAGTTAAGACATATCGGTGCTCATTAGCCACCTAAACTTTAAAATATGGCCATCCATTAAAATATAGGATGCTGGAAAAGAAGATTAAAGTCAAGTGGTTTGTGGTGGATCATGGAGCAGAGTTTTAAGGTAGTCTAGCTAGAACCACATGTAGAAGAAGGGTTAGTTAGATGGAGCTGTTACTGCAGTAGATGTAGTGAGGGAATAGCGTTATAAATGTTGCATATTGTTGACTGGACCCCTTTGTTACAGGCAGGCAGACGCACACAGTGTCGCAATATTGCAGAACAATTACTAGCTAGCTTCTTTGACTGTCTCCATAGGCAAACACTTTGAAGAACCCTTTTTGGTTCCAGGTAGAACCTTTTTGGGTTCCATGTAAAACCCTTTCTACATGGAACCCAAAAAGGTCCCACCTAAACCAAGAAGGGTTCTCCTATGGGGACAGCTAAAGAACCCTTTTGGAACCCTTTTTTCTAAGAGTGTACCCATAACCGTTCCCCCAGTCTACTGCTGAATGACTGGTGGTGTTATGTCCCTGTCTAGTCTGTTCCTACTGGTGATCTGACTGGATGGATCTCTGAATGATGTCTTAGTATTACTACTGACCCTAACTGTCCAGTGGAAGCAAAGGGACTGGATCAATACCTGTGTTGTGTGGCTATTAGGGGTCGCTAGGGGCTCGCAGGTCTGGGATCAGTGATGGTTCTGTTCTAGCCACTGTGGGTCAGTGCTGTACGCTGCTCTACTGTGGCTGGGGCTGGGGCTGAGGCTGAGGCTGAGGCCTCGATGAATGGCTCCTTGCAGTGGCCGTACAGAGCGTCATTCTTCTCCAACCCTCATCTGGGGCTGAAATCCGAAGGGGGGAAGCCCGGAGAGCAGGCAGGGGCCAATGTTTTTTTATCTCCGGTAAAGGAATGGTGGACATATCGGGTGCTGTTTTAATGCGTTTAACGAAGAAAAACAAGGCCATGTCCATTGACGGAGAGGGAACGGACAGAGGAACGAACGACAAGGACAGTAGTGAAAATATTAGGTTTTAGGGTCTCCACCTCTCTCTCCGTCTCCCTCTCATTCTCACTTTCTCTCTCGCGCTCTCTCTTTCTCTCTCACTCTCTTTCTTTCAACCCCTAAGATGAGCTGGTGGTGGAGTGAAGGAAAAACATCCAGCTCAGAGAGTAACTCCAGCTCCATCATTAATACCCCAGGGTTTGTTTGTGTTAAGAGTTATTTGCCCACTTTGCCATTTCCCAAGGAATCTTAAATACCCCCCACCCCCCGTCTCCTCTGCTGTGGTCAGGACCAGATGGGACAAAGTGGAGCATTCTAGGAATAGCACCCCACAACGACCATCATCCCCTTTTCCTCCTGCTGCTCGCTCACCTGCACCTCCACCTCCCCACACACACACACCTCACTGTGGTGACTCTGGTGTGTGGGGGTTGATAGGGATCCCCACATAGCTACAGCTTTTCCACAGGAAGCTTCAAAACCCATGGAGCATCTCTAGAACTCTTTTTATCTGTGACCCCTCCTTACATAACGAGGTAGAGGCCCAGTAGTGTTCCCTCCTCAAAGACAAACAGACAGACGGACAAACAGTCCTTGGTCTCTTTCAGACGGATAGACAGACAGCTCATATCCCCAACGCTTGAATCAACACTGACACCCTTCACATTCTTCTGCCTGCCTGCTGCAACACTGACACAGGCCAGATGTCAAGCACCCACCATTGGAAAGCAGGAATGAGTGGTTGTTGATCCGCAGTGCCTCTAAAGAGAGGAATATTTGTGACTTTAAAAAAATAATAAAGTGGAGAGGGACCGGAGGGGTGGAGAGGGGGGCAGAGGGAAGGAGTGAAGGGGGATGAATAGGATCCTGTGCTCAGTCCTGGGGCGGACTGAACCCCTCTGTTTGGGCTTTTTTCAGCACGGGCACACAGGGTCGCCTGTGAGGAGTGGGTCGGAAGCAGGAAGTGGCCGTGTAAGGCGATCCACCAGCCGATGCAACAGAGCCCCTTTTCAGCCAGGGAGAGGAGCAAACGCATCCCTCGGTTCCATCCCCCGTCGTTCCCCATCTCGCACAGCAGCGACACATCGGGCAGTCCTCCGGAGGCTTGCACAGCCTGTCCCCAAGGCCATAGAGCAAGAGGGGGGGGGGGATCAGATAGGAAAGGGGGGAAAGCTATTCAACAGAAGACTGACACAGTCTTTGCCAGAATATGACATTCAGGCTACTGAGTTCTACTAAGATACCAATGGAACTATTTGACAGTGAGGAATCAGCATTTACGAGTTGCGCTAGTGCATCACAGATGATAGTCAATAGTGAGAAAGAAGAACTAGGAAGATTATTCTGTTTGACGTGTATTTTCATGCAGCGCCTGGCAGAAGAGAATAATAAATCAATTCACATTTGCAAGGGGACATTGATCTTCACCTCATCACACCGTTATTTCTCACACGAAAGCTTCTGCATGACCCTAGCTTCTCATGACCCTAGCTTGACCTGTATGGAGGGTCAGTGGGTCAGTACTCTGGCCCTCCTCAAGACCTAAGGCCTCTCTCTTTCCTTCCATTTCTTCTTCCTCTTCCTCCTACATCTCTTTCCATCTGCCTTGACCCTCCGCTTCATCTCAGGCATCATAAATGTCCTGTATGTAGCCTATGCGGGATGAGTAGAAAGGCGTTTCTGTTACGCTACATTAGATTATCCTGATAGTGGAGCACCAACTCTCTCTTGATTGGACAGAGAGTCAGAGACCGCCCAAGGTCATGATTGCCCTCCCCGCTTGGTATTTATAGCCCGGCTTTTGCAGCTGCAAATTAAAAGGACTTTGCCTCCCAAAGGTGGCCCGACGACGGTAAGGCACTTAGTTTAAGCGCTGGGGAAAGGAATGCAAAGAACTCCAGCCCAGACCATCGCCTACGTTTTACCCCTTCATTTTAGCTTTAATTGCGTTGGCTATTTCAAAACCATTATCATAAAGTGGTTGTGAACAGGACGCATACCACCTTGTCTCTCCCGCAGTACAAAATAAACAAACACAATAAAAGGATATAGTTCGAATAGTGGATGAAATGAGAGTTAAGCGATGGTTGGGTTGGGATGAATGAGGCTTTTGTTTGAATATGATTCCATTGTTATTGTTTCCAGGCATTAGTTTAGGTGCAACTGAGCTACTGAGGTGGACCAAGTGTGAAGTCCCACGATAGAATGGTAATGTGATGGTAGTGTGTTTGGGCAGAGTGAGTGTATGTGTCGAAGAATTGCTTATGTGTCTACATCCCTCAAACTGAACTCTGGACCTCGATGCCAGTTCCAATGCGTGTTTTCATTGTTCCCCTCTAATCAGCGACTGATTTAGACCTGGGAAACCAGGTGGGGGAACTTAATTATTGTAGGGTAAGAATTGAATATCCCTGGTCTACAGCTTCAGGGTGGTGGTGTCCATGTGTGTGTGTGTCTGCCTTTGTCTGTGCATGTGTGTGCATCCCACTGGGCACATCACGTCATTTCAACATGGAAATGTCGGTAATATTTGGTTGAGACGTTGATCAATGAAATTTCAACCTTTATTCAACCACTCAAAAAGACAGCCAGGGGTTTGTTGAATTCCCAATGTTTAATTGCTCTGCCTTGAACCATCTAAAAGCACAACCAAATTCCAGTGGTGTTAAGTACTTAAGTAAAAATACTTTAAAGTACTACTTAAGTAGTTTTTGGGGGTATCTGTACTTTACTTTACTATTTATATTTCACTACATTCCTAAAGAAAAGACTGTACTTTTTTCTCCATATATTTTCCCTGACACCCAAAAGTACTCGTTACATTTTGACAGGAAAATGCCCTACTGCCTCTGATCTGGTGGACTCATTAAACACAAATGCTTTGTTTGTAAATTATGTCTGAGTGTTGGAGTGTGCCCCTGCTATCCATCAAATAAAATTGTGCCATCTTGTTTGCTTAATTACTTTCACTTTAGATACTTAAGTACATTTTAGCAATTCCATGTACTTTCGATACTTAAGTATATTTAAAACCAAATACTTTTAGATTTTTACTCAAGTAGTATTTTACTGGGTGACATTCACTTTTACTTGAGTTGTTTTCTATTAAGGTATCTTTACTTTTAAGTATGAAAATTGAGTACTTTTTCCACCACTGCCAAATTCAGATGAAAAAACAATCTGGTTTAGTTGTCATCCAAATGTGTTATCACTGCTCTTTCAACCATTTTAAAGCACCACAAAATTCAAATGGGAATACAATGTCAGATATTTTGTATTTGTACAACTTAATGTGTTATCACTGTGCTTCATCTAATAGAAAACCAAATGACCTGGATTGCAGATGAGATTACATTAAAAGTACATAGTACAAGTGATCAATGCTGTTCGAGATTCTGCACAGATTATAAAAGCAATTGTGAAGAGCTCCACAGGCCTGTGACCTTTGCATGCTATCTTGAACATGCACACGTTCTATGATGACATAAGAAGATAGGCTAACCTCAAAATGTGGCCATGGATGTGTTACTCATTTTGTGCTACCTCCCTTGTACTTTATTGATGAATTGTGGTCTCTAACTCCCCTCACCTGGTTTTCTAGGTCTTAATTGATAGGAAAAACCAGCAGACACTAGGCCCTCCATGGAATGAATTTGACACCCCTGATTTAATGGAAAGAGACAACATTTTAGCACCTTCTTCAGGGAGGGTTGAGGAAGCCACATAGGGTTGGACCTTGGTTCTTTCTATAACCCTAAATAGTTGGACATATACGGTATGTATAACTTTATTTTTGTAAAGTATTATTTTTGTTGGTCAGCATCTCAATTTGGTGCGGTGGGTGGGGGGATGTTATGTATCTACTCATTTGATTAGCTATTTAAAGTGTCATAAACACCTGCTATAAAACATGACTTGTTTATGCAGGTTTTACTTCTAAAGCTTTTGGCCTGCCAGAGTGGAGGATTCATGTTTTTGGGGGGATAGCCTGTAATAAAATGTGTTCACTCAAATATTTCACTGTCAAGTTTCTGTTATCAAACTACTAATTAAGCATATGGCCATACATTACATCAATGGCTTGCTTTCTTGGCAATATTCTGGAGACAAACTTGGAAGACACACAACGTAGTCAAGTCTTCAGTTCCACATTGCGACAGTAGAGGTCTCTCAAGTGACATAAATGAAAGCAAAAACAGATGCTTTTGGAGAAATTGCCCTAACATGGAAATCATAGTAGTATTGTTGCGAGTTGATTTGTCTTTACCACATATGAACATTGCCTGTATTTGCAGTGCTGCCATTTAGTTTCCACTCAAGGATTGTTCAAGCAGAGGCAACCATGGTAATGTGAGAGACAGTTGGTTATCAGATAGCTAGCTGATGAGAAATGTAATGAGCTAGCTAGTTGTGGACACAAGCTAGGAGTAATAGCTAGGTAGCTATTGTATCATGTGATACGTGAAATGGCATATAGCTCGCGCAGTACATTTGGTTATCAAAATGTCAATGGAGATGTGAAACAGTTGTTAACACTATGGCTATTTAGCTATACAACAAAAGTCAATCAAATGCGAGGGAGGGTGTAAGAGAGAGACATCCACACGAGCTCAGCCATCCACATAAAGAGACACGTGTAATTATTGAACTAGGAACATTTTCATGCTGGGAGAAATTTTACATGACATCAGAATCAGAACGATTAGAAACTATTTCACACGGGGAAGATTTTGGAACAGCGGCGAGAATATGCGGACGCTGAGAGAGCGACCAGACCAAACTGTGTTGGAGGACAGAAAGAGAGTGTACTACCAAGACAGAGGCTCATGGTATTGTGACATACAGGTAACTGCCAAAATAATAGAAACACTTGAGTAAATGAGGGATATAAAGTATATTGAAAGAATATACTAAGCAATTAACATCCCATCACGCATAGGGTCATGTATAAAAATGTCCAGTTGCCCATTATTTTGGCTACTATGACTTGGAAGAAAAGATCTCGGTGACTTTGGAAGAGGGGTCTCAAATGACAATAGGGGGTTTAAAGTGTGTTTGTGTGTGTGTGTGTGTGTGTGTGTCAGTCACCAAATCACAACCCAATTGAACTTATGGGAGATTCTGGAGTGGCTGAGGCAGCGTTTTCCACCACCATCAACAAAACACCAAATTATGGAATTTCTTGTTGAAGAACGGTGTCACATCCCTCCAATAGAGTTACAGACACTTGTAGAATCTATGCCAAGGCACATTGAAGCTGTTTTGGCGTCTCGTGGTGGCCCAATGGCGCTGGGCTCCATTTCTACCACAGCTAACATATTCAATTGTTTTAAGTTGGTCAAGGACATTTTAGCTATTTGATTTTGAATTTTAGGACCCCTGTAAGTATATATATAAAAACATAATGAACTATTATTTGATGAAACCTTGAATTTGGCCTTACTGCTTACTTACTTACTTTACTTACCCATAGAAACACATTGAATAACATATTCATACATGGCATAAAGTACTTTCATATATACGGTACTTCCATCAATTCCTTTAACTGGTACCAGCCTACCCTCAGGTGAGGCTTGTGAGGCTTGTGTGCATCCTAGAGCAAAATAACCAACATGTGTGTCTTCGTGAGAGTCTCACCTTTCAATGGTAGGGGCATATTAGTGTGTCCACCGTTCGGACACTACAGAAAGAAGTTGGCAGATTGGCGGTTCCGACCTCAGACGAGTCCCGTGATGCTTGTGGGGTTTGTAGAAAAACGGTAAACACCATTGTGTTCGTGAGAGACGTTTCTGTGAGGAGAGCGATTTTCAGGATGTTTCCCGGTCTGACAAACACCTCTGTAGCTCTGCCACCTTCCACTGCAGATGCAGAAGGCCCATATCGGCATCGGCGGATGTGGTGGATGGAGACGCAGCCCATGTAAAAAACAGATATCTCTAGCTTAAACAGACGGATTGTGATGGTTTTTTTAAATATCATGCTAATTAGCTGTCCGCGGGGGCGCAGACATTGACTCTAAGGGGTTAATTAAGACACTTGGTGTTTTGTGTTGGTGTTTCCATTATTTTGGCAGTTACCTGTAGATGAAAGTGTTATGAGCTGATCTGGTCAAGTCCAGGACTCTGGCAAAGTCCTCAGCATTCAGCTAGGCTTTGAAGGTCTGCCCAGTCCAGGACACCTCTCAGGACCCAGACTCAACAGACAGAAGCAGACAAAAACACAGACACAAAGACAAACCGCAGACTCCTCGCTCACCATCCCACTCTGAGAAAAACCAAACAAAAGAAAAACACCTCTGAAGCGTTACCAGAGTTCTATTTCTTACAGGTACATTTTTGGAATGCCACATCATGCCTTGACATACTTAGAAAACGCTGAGTCGTAATGGGGTTGTTTGGACGCTTCCTCTGACTATTTCAAGGCAGGCGGGCAAGCATGGTGAATTTGGAAAATGCTGGTATAAAGTGACTCACACATTCAGTTCCTGTAATTCCCTCTCTTTGGCCAGGAGAAATACTGGTGTTGCCACTGGATGCAAATTGAAATAGAAAGTGACAAATAAATAGAATAATGATTACTGACTGCATTTCAACACTCAGCTTCGACTCTAATATGTGTGTCACCATTTAAGAGTTAGTATGCAGTGTTGCTGTATGTTGTTGGATACCCCAGCCTGCCCTTAACAACACTGGATATGTGGGAGTTATATAACCTCTTTTAGAGAACATTTTTAAGTTTGTATTAAAACAACTTTATTGATACTTTTAACCCTCTCAGATATTTATTCATGAACCTTAGTTATACTGCAAGGTAGCACAACCGGTAGCGACAGAAAATGGTTTCCTTTACCTTAAACAGCAGACCTGCCCCGCCCAGCGAACCTCCTTAACTACTTCTTAAACCTTAAACATACAACCCAACCTACCTGATGTCTTCCTATCCTTAAAGTTCCTTCAGGTTTTACATGGTTTCCCCCAGTGTTCAGCAGGCCCCCCCAGTGTTCAGCAGGCCCCCCCAGTGTTCAGCAGGCCCCATCTGTCAACCAAATCACTGTCAACTCCCAAAGTTCATCGTGACTCATTCAAAACCGTTTTCCTTCCTCCCGACCCGCACCTGCCCTTCATCTCCTGTGACCTCATGCGGAATACTGTCTCTCTTTATCTTCTTCTTTAACAGAACCAAAGGAAAAGCCTTGGAAGTGTGTTGAGCCCGTAGAAATACGATGACTAGAACAGACTAACTCTATTTCTATTGTTGACCCAGTAAGCTGAGGAGAATTATTAGAGAGAAACAAAAATCTGCTAAAATAAGGTGTTCCATTTATACCCGGTGGCCTGGTTTATCCCAGAAAACAGTATGTGACTAGTGGCAGGAGGGAAGAAAGATGGATTTGTATAATACTGTATGGACAAGAGAGGAAGCAAAGGATAAAGTATGACAGGGCTTGAGAGAGAGGGAGAGAGAGAGCGTTAGAGGGGGAGAGAGAGATCATTTTTCTGTGCTACTATTCTTTGCTCTGCCTGCTCCACCTCCCCCCATGACCTCCCAAATGTAAGTGCACTTTTAACCAGGGCCCTATTCCTTATATAGTTTGGGACAGAGGCCAGGTCATTTGGGACACAGCCACGGTCTCACAATAGTAGTTTCCCTCTGTATTGATAACAGTGCATGAGGTGCCAGGGCTATAAATGTAGGACTTCCTGTCCATCAATCAGCCAATCCGCTTTCCACTGCGCTGTCTGTCTGTGAGCCAGCCTGTGCCATGTCCTTTAGCCATGTTTGTCTACCACCTTTTAAAATGAATCTACAGAGGTCCGGAAACACTCTTGTCATGCATGCATGTACAGTACACACACTGAAAGACAGCGACTCCGTTTGGGCTGATCTGTGACCCACTAGCACCCCCCGCGGTAAGGGAATAAGGCAACCTCAGAGTTCAACACAAGGATACTTTATTGACACACACAGAAAGGTACATGGAAAAGTAGTGGTTCTGTAACAGAAGAAAACAAGAGGCATTGAATACACATATACCGAATGAACACACCAAGGCAAGAATGCACCGATACAGAACCTTACAGAAGAGAGCAGTAATACACGGTAAAGGACTGTATAGAAATATAAGCTGATATGTGGCTGAAAAACTAGCAGTAATATACAAAAATACACACCTCACTTTATACACGCACACCATCCCACATGTGCAGGAGATATGAATAAGTCCAGTTGTTGTTGTGCAGGACAGAGCTTGCTGCCTTCTCTGTGACTGCTTGAAGGAGACTTAAAAGTGTGTGACCTGGAGAGTCAGAAGGATGGACAGATGTCCAGCCCTCTAGCAACCGCCCTAGCAACTGCCCTGTCAGCCAATCAGTGACCAAGGCCCTAGGTGTGAAAGGGCAGGTGATGATGTTATGACCCCTAGCCCGCTAGGCGACAGTGGGGGAGGGATGCCTACTGCAAAGATGTGAAAGTTAGTGAGGTTGTTTCTGAGAAAGGGCTGTTAGATGGTGTGCTAATAGTCACAAAGAAGGACATTTGTAACACACATGTGCACACGTACACTCACTCATTCAACAGCCAGAAACTCTCACACACACACAAACACACACAGACACTCGCGCTCCCGCTCTCACGCTGCCAAACATGAATCCACATTAAAAACCCATTCAGCAATATGTGTGTACTTTTGCATTCACATGCACAAGACTTTTAAACAATAAAATATGCACCTTTTAGCTTTGATGGAGTAGCCTGTTTTGAGAGAGCATGACATATACGTAAATGAACAAATAGAATTCTCATACATGCTTATTAGAAGTAAAGAAGCGTTCAACCTGCAGGCTTAGAGGGACTCGGGTGTTACCCATCTAACCTAATGAAACACACCACATACACACGTAAACAGGAGAACCATATCCTGACTCCTCAGTGTTTGTTAGGAAATCATAAAGTAGCATTTACACTGAAAAAGTATTTACACTGAAAACGTCTAATGGGAGCCGTACGATGCTATACAACCTACATCTATGTCAGAATCGCAACTCAATCATTGCCTTATGACTGTAGCGAGAAGCAGAAAGTGTTGTTTGAAGCAACACCTAGCCATTTCAAGTAAGTTTGATTGAAAGTGTTTCCCCCACACAAATCCTTAGGAAAACAAATCTGGACAAAGTGCATTTTTCTCTTGGGAAGATCTGACATGTTATTTTAAAATTCTCTCTCCCTCCCTTTCTCTCTCTCGCACACACACACGCATACTGCTTTCCTCCACTTACTCTACACACTAGTCCAGCCTTCAGTTGTATGTCAACATCCCTGCTTCTGCTAGCCTAGTTAGTTGACCCATTGTAGAGAGATGGCTACCGGGTGGGTTGGGTGAACAGTCTCCCATTGATCATAGACTAATTTGTGACTGTATTACAAAGGAAGTGACCTTATTGACACAAGGACTCGTGCTCTGCTCCATTAACATTTACATATCCTCTAACCCAGAGGAAGCCCAGTGGGCTGCAGGAGGTCCCCAGTGCGGAGCTCCACAGTGGGGCCCATTCCCACAGACACCTTGGGCCAGAGGGAAAGGCAAGTGAGGCCATTAACAGAGCTAGGAGCTAGGAGATAGGGCCTGCTGGAACAGGGACCCGACCCGCCGACCTACATATCAGAGTGTCAGTGCTCGGGGTAGACAGAGCCCTCCTGACCCCTACCTTAGTGACAGATTATTAGGATAGGTACTTCTAAAGATGATAAATAAGCCACGTATAGTTTCATGTTCCTGCAGTATATAGTCTCTAATGACTATACATTCAAATGTATTGAGTAAGTGATTTGGGTCTTTGTGCTTTTACGTCCTATAATCAAGTCTTATCCTGTTTGGGTGGAATTTGTAATCAAGTCTTGATTTGTGGCACTCGTATGCAGTAGCTCAGAGGCACTGACACTTAGGGAGGATGATAGAATGATGTAGCAGCACCCATGGCTGGGACTTTTGTGAGGCACTCTGATTGGATCCATGCCTCCGGTGTTCCCAGTCTCTGGAAAATATCCGCCGGTGTGGAAGGTTGGGATGGGACAGGTTGGAAACGGTTACACCATAGAGAGGTGACCTTGGATTCCAAGAGGGAGGGAATGTACAGGGAATTTTGTAAGAGCTTAAAGGGCCCTGCCTGCAGGCCACACTCATGACCTTTGACCCCTAGTGTCGGCCCTTTGCTCATGACTGACTGGCTGTGAGGGAGGGAGGAATCCGTCCACATATCCATCAAACAGGTAGAACATTGAGTGTCAGCATGTACTTACGGTGGGTTGGGTCCCTGCTCCAGCAGGCCCTATCTCCTAGCTCCTAGCTCTGTTAATGGCCTCACTTGCCTTTCCCTCTGGCCCAAGGTGTCTGTAGGAATGGGCCCCACTGTGGAGCTCCGCACTGGGGACCTCCTGCAGCCCACTGGGCTTCCTCTGGGTTAGAGGATATGTAAATGTTAATGGAGCAGAGCACGAGTCCTTGTGTCAATAAGGTCACTTCCTTTGTAATACAGTCACAAATGATGATCAATAGGAGGCTGTTCACCCAACCCACCCAGTAGCCATCTCTCTACAATGGGTCAACTAACTAGGCTAGCAGAAGCAGGGATGTTGACATACAACTGAAGGCTGGACTAGTGTGTAGAGTAAGTGGAGGAAAGCAGTATGCATGTGTGTGTGTGCATGCGTGCATGCAAGTCTGTGCGTATGTTTGTGTGTGTGAGAGAGAGAGAGAAAGGGAGGGAGAGAGAATTTTAAAATAACATATGTCAGATCTTCCCAAGAGAAAAATGCACTTTGTCCAGACTTTGTTTTCCTAAGGATTTGTGTGGGGGAAACACTTTCAATCAAACTTACTTGAAATGGCTAGGTGTTGCTTCAAACAACACTTTCTGCTTCTCGCTACAGCCATAAGGCAATGATTGAGTTGCGATTCTGACATTGATGCAGGTTGTATAGCACTGTCAAACGCTCCCTGAAACACTTCTGCGAGCAGGCCTTTCTAATCGACCTGGCCGGGGTATCCTGGAACGACATTGACCTCATCCCGTCAGTAGATGATGCCTGGCTGTTCTTTAAAAGTGCCTTCCTCGCCATCTTAAACAAGCATGCCCCTCTCAAAACATTTAGAACTAGCAACAGATATAGTCCTTGGTTCACTCCAGACCTGTCTGCCCTTGACCAGCACAAAAACATCCTGTGGCGTTCTGCATTAGCATCGAATAGCCCCCGTGATATGCAACTTTTCAGGGAAGTCAGGAAGAAATATACACAGGCAGTTAGAAAAGCTAAGGCAAGCTTTTTCAAAGAGAAATTTGCATCCTGTAGTACTAACTCAAAAAAGTTCTGGGACACTGTAAAGTCCATGGAGAATAAGAGCACCTCCTCCCAGCTGCCCACTGCTCTGAGGCTAGGAAACACTGTCACCACAGATAAATCTACTCTAATTGAGAATTTCAATAAGCATTTCTCTACGGCTGGCCATGCTGTCCACATGGCTACCCCTACCCCGGTCAACAACCCTCCACAGCAACCCGCAGAAGCCCCCACCATTTCTCCTTTCCCCAAGTCCAGATAGCTGATGTTCTGAAAGAGCTGCAAAATCTGGACCCCTACAAATCAGCCGGGCTAGACAATCTGGACCCTCTCTTTCTAAAACTATCTGCCAAAATTGTCGCAACCCCTATTACTAGCCTGTTCAACCTCTCTTTCGTATCGTCTGAGATTCCAAAAGTTTAGAAAGCTGCCGCGGACATCCCCCTCTTCAAAGGGGTTGACACTCTAGACCCAAACTGCTATAGACCTATATCTATCCTACCCTGTCTTTCTAAGGTCTTCGAAAGCCAAGTTAACAAACAGATTACTGACCATTTCGAATCCCACCATACCTACTCCGCTATGCAATCTGGTTTCAGAGCTGGTCATGGGTGCACCTCAGCCACGCTCAAGGTTCTAAAATCATAACCGCCATCGATAAGAGACATTACTGTGCAGCCGTATTCATTGACCTGGCCAAGGCTTTCGACTCTGTCAATCACAACATCCTCATTGGCAGACTTGACAGCCTTGGTTTCTCAAATGATTGCCTTGCCTGGTTTACCAACTACTTCTCTGACAGAGTTCAGTATGTCAAATCGGAGGGCCTGTTGTCCGGACCTCTGACAGTCTCTATGGGTGTGCCACAGGGTTCAATTCTCGGGCCGACTCTCTGTTCTGTGTACATCAATGATGTTGCTCTTGCAGCTGGTGATTCTCTGATCCACCTCCACGCAGACGACACCATTCTGTATACTTCTGGCCCCTCTTTGGACACTGTGTTAACTAACCTCCGGACGAGCTTCAATGCCGTACAACTCTCCATCCGTGGCCTCCAACTGCTCTTAAATGCAAGTAAAACTAAATGCATGCTATTCAATCGATCACTGCCCGCACCTGCTCGCCCGTCCAGTATCACTACTCTGGACTGCTCTGACTTAGAATACGTGGACAACTACAAATACCTAGGTGTCTGGAAAGACTGTAAACTCTCCTTCCAGACTCACATTAAGCATCTCCAATCCAAAATGAAATCTAGAATCGGCTTCCTATATCACAACAAAGCATCATTCACTCATGCTGCCAAACATACCCTCGTAAAACTGACCATCCTATCGATCCTCGACTTCGGTGATGTCATCTATAAAATAGCCTCCAACACTCTACTCAACAAACTGGATGCAGTCTATCACAGTGCCATCCGTTTTGTCACCAAAGCCCCATACACTACCCACCATTGCTACCTGTACGCTCTCGTTGGTTGGCCCTCGCTTCATACTCGTCGCCAAACCCACTGGCTACAGGTTATCTACAAGTCTCTGCTAGGTAAAGCCCCGCCTTATCTCAGCTCACTGGTCACCATAGCAGCACCCACTCGTAGCACGCGCTCCAGCAGGTATATCTCACTGGTCACCCCCAAAGCCAATTCCTCCTTTGGTCGTCTTTCCTTCCAGTTCTCTGCTGCCCATGACTGGAACGAATTGCAAAAATCTCTGAAGCTGGAGACTCACATCTCCCTCACTAGCTTTAAGCACCAGCTGTCAGAGCAGCTTACAGATCACTGCACCTGTACATAGCCCATCTGTAAACAGCCCATCTATCTACCTACCTCAACCCCATACTGGTATTTATTTATTTATTTTGCTCCTTTGTACCCCAGTATCTCTACCTGCACATTCACCTTCAGCCGATCTACCATTCCAGTGTTTAATTTCTATATTGTAATTACTTCGCCACCATGGCCTATTTAACTTACCTCATTTGCACTCACTGTATATATACTTTTTGTTTTCTTTTGTTCTACTGTATTATTGACTGTATGTTTTGTTTATTCCATGTGTAACTCTGTGTTGTTGTATGTGTTGAATTGATACACTTTATCTTGGCCAGGTTGCAGTTGCAAATGAGAACTTGTTCTCAACTACCTTACCTGGTTAAATAAAAAATAAAAATTGCACGGCTCCCATTAGAAGTTTTCAGTGTAAATACTTTTCAGTGTAAATGCTATTTTATGATTTCCTAACAAACACTGAGGAGTCAGGATATGGTTCTCCTGTTTCCGTGTGTATGTGGTGTGTCCATATATAGACCTAGACTTCGACTCAATATTGTTCCAATCAATTGAGGGCAACTAAATGAAGTGTACTTTGAGAAGTCCACTTAACCATTGCTTTATTAAAGAAGGGTCAAGCGATATATAACGGTCTCTTGTGATGTGTGGTCAGCTGTACGGCCAGGTTAGGAAAATGTTGATGGAGTGTGTTCTTACCTTCCAAATATCTTCCACTTGAAGTAAGTCTGAGCTTCAATATAAACCGTCAGTTTATTCAGTTATATTTAGCCGTAGACGATTGTAGACATTGACTTAAACACACTCGTGGTCAGACACACACAAACACACACATACACACACGCATAGACATAGTTGATGGACTGAGGTCTTTATGGCTAGGGTTACAGATGACTATCGTTAATAAATGCACTTCTCTCTCTTGTTCTCTCTCTCTCTCTTTCTGTCTGCTCAGCAAAGCTTATTTTACAGCTAATTAAACGTTGCTCCATTTGAGCGGCAACCAAATCCTCTGACCTAGCTAGAAGTATGGACTAGCAAGTATTGATACTCTGAAATTAGGAATGTTGGAGGGTGACCATTCATTTGGAAGGGATCTCTGAAAGAGGACTTTGTTCAGTAAGTGTTAGGTTGTCATGGCTATGGACCGGAGTCAGGAACCGTTTACCCTGCCCTTAGTAATATCTTGTGTCTGCAGTCATCCAAGGTTTATATCGCACACTTTTCCCATCTGTTTCTCTCTCCTACCAACCGCCACACATGACAGATATTCCACTGTCTTGAAGAAATTAGGGAAATTTTGTCAAAACGAGGGGGGGGGGGGATTTAAACTCACTGAAACAAAGATTCCATAATGTTTGTGGAGTTTTGTGTTTAGCAACATAGAAACAGACAAAGTTAAAACAAAATCCAGCAGTTTGAAAAAAACAACACACTCACAGACATACACGCACACCCTTCTTACCATCTCCCCCACTTTGCAGCTAACCACGTTTGGGGTTTTGGTGGAGGGACTGGTGGGATGGGGGAGAGACTAGAGAAAACAAGCTTCCAAAGTTGCTCCCTGTTTCATTTGAATCAGCCTTGCCTTGGTTTCTATGGCATCCTGAAAACGGACAGAAACGTCACCCGTAACGAAGCAGAGCGACAAATTAAACACTGTATTGAAACATTTTAAAACTTTAATGAATAAGCAACAGCCGTGTTGACACGTCTAACATCCAAACCACTCACTAACAAAACAAACATGTCAAAGCTAACCAGCTACAGTGGTGGGTGTATAATTAATATGTGTCAGTATTAGAGCCTTTTCTCGCCTTGTCTAATCAGTGTTGCCTGGGTTGTCCCCACAATCCCAAATATACTGACATTTCTCTTTTCCCCACCCTTCGGTCCACACAATCCTCAAAATTCTGACATGTTATATATATATATATATATATATATATATATATATATATATGCCTTCTTCCCCAGTACTGCCTTCAAAGCAGCACAAGCATGAAGGAGACCTTTAAGGCAAATTGCTTGGATAATGGATGTTTCCAAAAATATAGGAGAGTAGGCAGGCCCCCTGACCGAGGGTTTGGCCCAGCGCCTAGTCAGTTAGTGGCCTTGGGCCAGCTGTTCTCGTTAGCTGCTGAGCATTCCGTTCCCCGAGCCTGAGCCTGGCTGGGCTCGTCACACTGCCACTGGGAGAGGTGTGAGGAGAGCAGTCAGCCTGCCTTCTCTGCTGCTACCTGATCCCTCGCTCCGCATCCCTCAGCTCATAGCGCCCAGCTAGCGCCCAGACACACACATACACACACACACACTAACTCCTTCTCTACATCCTTTGCGACTTTGTTCCTTCTTGTAGATTCACTCTCCTTCTCATTCTTCTCTTCTTGTCTCATATCATCTCCTCTCCTCATTCATCCCCTCCTTTCATCCTCTTCACTCTTTCTTCTCTTTTCTTTGTCTTCCTTCTTGTCCCTTTCCTTCACTCCTCGTTTCTTCTATTCTCCTCTCTTTTTCTCTCCACGCTCCTCTGACTCAGGTCTTGGAGGCTACTGTGAGGTGATATTTCACTACAGGCAGCGTCTGGAAAAAGGGACATTTTGGGGAAATGCTACCTAATTCTGCTTATTGATTTACATTGTCATAAAGGGAGCCTTTGTGTGTAGAAGTGGACAGCTCTTCTGGCGGCTGACCTTCTCTTGCCTTGTGCGCGTGTGTGCGTGTGTGCGTGTGCGTGTGCGTGTGCGTGTGCGTGTGTGTGTGCGTGTGCGTGTGTGTGTGTGTGTGTGTGTGTGTGTGTGTGTGTGTGTGTGTGTGTGTGTGTGTGTGTGTGTGTGTGTGTGTGTGTGTGTGTGTGTGACTTGCATAATGGCCTGGTATACCACTCAGTCTTTGGAGGTAATGCCTCACCAAAGGCATAAAGTCCTATAGACGTCGCTAGGAAAATAGCATTTATCTCCAGTAGCCTCTTCCCATAGCTTGTGGCAGACGATAGTAATCACAGATGACATTGGACCAAATAAAATTTTCATTATAGAATGAATCTGAAATTGAATAGTGTTTAAATTAATAATCGCCTCTAGTATGATTCATTTAAAAAGGTGTCAAATTTACTGTGGTGATACAATTTTATGAATAGAGCCTATGTCTGTGCAAGAGCCCAATTTTACTGTACATTTCTATACATTACTCAGCATTATGAACTCTTATCTGAATGCTCATAGACAGGTTTTACTGGGAAAGAAGCGCTCGGTGCACCGCGTTTGGCGCACAGAGCTCATGGGGTTGAGGGCTCTTGGAAAATAGAAAATGCTAAAGCAATTATGGGCTGAAGCCATTGATGTGATGGATGGGGTAAAGTGCTAGCAGCGTATTTTCACTTCAACCTACACCACATACATCCTGCACCAGAACGACAAGGGAAAGACTTTCAGGAAATGTTGTTTGCACTCGGCTGGAGTTATAACTTTTCCCCCACTCTGCTGTGAGAGGAAAACAATATAGGCTGTAAGAATATATACCCTTTAGCAGATGCTTTTATCCAAAGCTTCTAACAGTCACTCCTGCATACATTTTTAAGTATGGGTGGACCCAGGAATCAAACCCACTATACTGGTTTTGTGAGCTCCATGCTCTAGCTACTGAGCTACAGAGGATCACTGTCTACCTAGTCTTGAGTCATACCCACATTAAATACCATTGCTCACGTAAATACTGTCACTATCTTACTCTCTCTGTAGAGGTACATTCTATAGTTACGCCTGAATGACACACATACACAGATAGTCAGGCATAAAAAAATATGCTAACAATGGGTTTTGAACGCACACACCAAACCTCATCTGAACTCCCACGCTCAGCACTACAGTGTCTGGGTGGTGTTATGAAACGGTGCTTCCATATGGGGAGCTACTGCTGCTGCTGATGCTGATGGTGGTGAGGCTTAATGATTTGACACCAGGCCTGCAGAACACACGCACACACTGCCTTAATTGACTTGTAAAACCCACTGAAATGCATTTTTATGGGACCAGTCACACGGGATTTGATATTTGCCCGGCTAACAATTCTGTCATAGCCACACGGCCTTTATTCCCGACTCAAGACCACTTTATACTTATATCGGATCAAAAAAAAGAAAAGCGTATCAAAGATGCCCATCACATTGGCAGATTGATATGTGTAAACCTGGTGTGTGAAGTCATTCTGAGCCTGAAAGGAGACTGACTGTGGATTGTGGATGGAGTATGGCTGGTGTGCTGGTCAGGCCCTACCCTGGAAGTCAACCAGGTAGTTGTAAAGATATAAATGAGTCCGTCCTCTTTGTGAACTGACAGCTTGGACCTGGGTGCTACTTCTGTGAGGCCCCTGCGATCCCTGCCACTGCTCTCTTTGTTGTCGGAGTCCCGTGTTGTCCGCACCCTCTTACCCCCACTGTGCAAACCCAGGGACAAACACCAGACGAGGACATAATGTATGGGCTTGGCTGTTGACCGCCCAGACCCTCAGGGGGCAGATCAAGCACTGTGAGGCCAGTTGGGGGGAGTTTTCAATTGGGCGAATTTGCACCCATCTGGCCGACCGCTGGCAGAGAACACGGCAGACACAGTAGACACTCCGGCTTTCAGAGCCCTGTCGAGCTGAAGAGGGGATGTGACTTTTCACAGCCAGGCCCCAACCCAGCCAGGACCACAGACCCCCAGCCTCCCCTCCCAACCTGCTAAATACCACTCAGAGGTTGGTTGGAGGCTGGACCAGGCTGGACGATAGGGAAACACACAACAGTGACCTAACAGTAACACTCAGGGCCTGGCTGCATAGAGGGGCGTTTGTATTTGTCATACAGATATTTAGAGCAGGGTTGGGGGTCATATCCATTCCAGTACAGTCAATACAGGAAGGGAAATTATATTTCCATGAAGAACTGAAAATAAATGGAAATCCAATGAATCTCCTCTTTTGAATGGAAATGCAACGCTGGTGCGCACCTCTGGTCCTGGTTGTGGGTCTGTACCCTCTAGATTCACATCTCTCTCACCTGGTGTCTTTCCTCCTCTCTGTAGCAGAGACAGGGCCATGACCCCAGGCTGAATAACAGTCACCTATGGGACTTACAGTCCTGCTCCCACTGTAAAGCTGTCAACACACCACACAGTTTCTCCTAGTGATGTCACCAAGGGCATAAGCCAACTAGACATTATCCCTTATGCTTTTGAAAAGTACTGAGACATAACTGCATTTCATCACAACTATATTTCAACATGATCTTATTTGGTTTTCTTATCGATGTGCCCTTGTGCAAGGCACTTGAACCCTAATTTGCTTCAGAGGGTGACCCTGTAAAAAAACATATTTCATTGCACCTATCCAGTATGAAAATAAAACATTTTTGGTGCCTGCAGAGCTCATGGAGGCATCACTGTCAGGCATATCAGCACTAATGGTATGAGAGATGGCCTTTTTGAGATGATCTGATAGGATCTGAAGGGAAGGAATGTGGGTCTCCTGGCAGAAGTAAAGACTCATTTGTACACGTTACATACATATAGGCTTTAGGCTGTTCCCAATTCACACGCAAGCCAATTGTGTTACTCTATTTTTCTACATTCCCATACTGAACATATTTGAGTCTATTTGGAACTGCTGCATACTGTATGTATTGGCACAGGGAAAGGGGTATATATGCATTACCCAACAAATTCAGTGGAATTGCACAGAAGAATTCAGGAGACTTTTCGTGGCACTTTGGAGCAATATTGTATAATCGGGCATCAGGTTAGTCTCCTCATACCCTGTTGTCCGTTTCAGCACATTTCTGTGGGATCCATTTACATTTAGATTGTCATAATTTAGCAGACACGCTTATCCAGAGTGCATTCATCTTAAAATAGCTAGGTCAGACAATCACATGTCAAAGTCGTAGCAAGTACATTTGTTCTCAAATAAATGATCAGCAAAGCCAGTGCTAGTAGGAAAAGACAAGTGCAAGGTCGTTTTTTTTGGGGGGGATAAGACTGAGACGGCTTAATTATATTTTTTAATTGAAGAGGTAGGTGGCAGGTTGTGTTGGGCAAGTAACCTAAAGGTTGCTGGTTCGAAACCCCAAGCTGGCACGGTGGAGAAAACTTACATTCTTACCTTGAGCGAGGCAGACATCGATTAAAGCGGCCCCCAGCACCTTTCTGATTCAGGGGGGTTGGGTTAAATGGGGAAGACACATTTCAGTTGAATGCATTCAGTTGGGCAACTGACTACAGTAGGTGTCTCATTCTCAGATGTTTTTGGAAGATGGACAGAGACTCTGCTGTCCATGCATCATTGGAAGCTGGTTCCACCATTGGGGTGCCAGGACAGAGAAGAGCTTTGACTGCGCTGATCGGGAGCTGCCCTCCCGTACGGGTGGGACGGCCAAGAGACCAGGGGTAGCAGAATGGAGGGCTCAGGTTGGGATGTGGGGTTTGATCATAGCCTGAATGTAGGGAGGGGCAGTTGCCCCTGCTGCTCCATAGGCAAGAGCCATGGTCTTGTAGTGGATGTGAGCTTCGACTTGCTTCGAGTGTACGAAAGAGCGGGGTGACATTGGAGATTGGGAATGTTGAACACCAGGCGAGCTGCAGTGTTCTGGATAAATTGCCGGGGTTTGATGGCACAAGCGGGGAGCTCAGCCAAGAGAGAGTTGCAGTAGTCCAGACAGGATATGACGAGTGCCTGGATTAGGACCTGCACCGCTTCCTGTGTGAGGAAAAGTCGTACTCTACAGATGTTGTGGAGCATTAGGAGTGACTCCTTCAGGAGTGACTCATTGTTTTGATGTTTGCGGCAGGGTGTTGTCCAGGGTCATGCCAAAGTTCTTTGCACTCTGGGAGGGGGACGCCGTGGAGTAGTCGACCGTGATGGAGAGTTCTAGGAGAGGGCAGGCCTTCCCTGGGAGGAAGGCAGCTCCGTCTTGTCGAGGTTGAGCTTGAGGTGGTGGGCCGACATCAGAAGCTTTTGTATTTGTACATTAAACAAAAGGAGAGGAGATATATTCTGACTGTTTAAAGTCTGTCCTGTCCCACAGGCTATCTAAACAAGATACCTTTTGTTTTCATCTTTGGATTTGGATCGCAGATTATTTATATGCTATATACAGGCGTCAAATAGACCAAACACAAACAAAATTGTGAAACCACTCAAAAGTGCATTAAATGAATAAAAAGGAAAGTTGGAAAGAACTTAAGTGCTGTTGTAATGAGATAAAACATAGGAATTCCTCTCACTAGAGGTACAGCCTTCACTGGAGGAGCCATACTGCTAGTGAAAGTGGTCTTTCCCTGTCCCTGCTCCTCCTCTCTCCTCCTGTGTACGGCCACCACGCCCATCCCCAGCCATTGTCAGAGCTTTGTAATTACAGGGCAGGGCTGTGCAGTTAAAAATACAGGGAGCGAGCCATCCGTGTCACAGGTCCATGTAGGTCAATAGGCCGGCTGGTTAGAGGGCAGGGAAAGCCAGGCATCCCTAATTATGGGTTGCACTGTACTGTGTGTGCGTATGTGTTTGTTTTTGTGACTGTGCGTATGTGTATGCAAGACAGAGAGATAGGGTAATTAAATCAAGTCCTATATTAATTCAGTGAAAATACTGAATTGTCTTGCACACACACACACACACACACACACACACACACACACATACACACACACACATACATACACACACACACACACACACACATACATACACACACACACACACACATACACATACACATACACATACACATACACACACACACACACACATACACATACACATACACATACACATACACATACACACATACACACATACACATACACAAACAACCTCAAGCACATGCACACATATACACACTCGTGTAGACACACACACACAGAGGAAAGGAACTAAAGCAGGTGTAGGTGTTAATGTGACCCCGGGCAGCTCCATAACAACATTATGTCTGAAGGCGAGGTCAAGCTTTTTCAAAACGCATCATATGATGATGTGGTTGCTGACACTTTGCTTCTTAATAGTCCAATGTCTTGAAAACTTGACTGCTAACATGCCCGAACAATTGGGACTGTATCAACAGTGGAATAATGAAAGAAACACCAAAAGATAGTTTTTGAGTGGATTTTACAGTTTACATGATCTTATTAAACTTTCTTTAGCCTCCCTTTAACCAATCATGTGCAACTAGTAATGTTACCTACTGGCTATTACAGCTGCTCTTACTTACTTATTTAGTGAAAGAAAGAATCTGTTAATGGCCAAAAATGTTTTACTGCCAGGCAAAATAACAGTTGGAATGTTCATCAAGAAGACCAGTGAACTACAGTATTTGAATGGGTAAATACCCACATTCATTGCCTTTTTCGTTGGTGTGTGATTATTTTCTCTCCCTGTCCCCAAATGATCCCTAAGTACAGAAAGCGCACGCGGTCAGTCACCATGGGTAGGTGTGTGACTTTTGCCAGCTGTCTATGGTACTCCGCTGGGGAGCAGGAGAGTCACAGACTTCCCCTAGGACAGGGTGGGGCACCCCTTCACAGTACACAAACGCAGCATTTTACTTACTCTCTCACTGAAATGTTGGTTTAGGTAGGGGGGAAGATGAGGGGGAGGATGATGAGATGTGGGGGCTTCTTTGCTAACAGGCCCAGAAATGACATTCTGCCGCTAACTTTGAGCTGCTTCTGGTCTAACCTCAAACGAAGGAGTGGAGGGCCAAAGTAAACCAGGATATAAGCAGTGTCTGGGATGCCTGAGGGAAAGGAAACAAACGTCCCCTGCCCTCCTCACTGTCTAAAGGCCTACTGACTAATCCCCTGATATTGCTCCATGAGCTAAACCTGCGTCCCTCCTCAACCGGCCAAACAGTCTAGCATTGTGTCGCTGTTCTTTTGGGCTTTTTCATGATGCACTCATTGGCAATGTCCAGCATTGAATCCTCTCCTTCCTCAGAACCCACAGTGTTCCTCAGAACAAGAGCACAATGTTTCACTAACATGGCCAGATGCATTTCGGCTCTTGCAATATGTTTTGTGTGTGACATACCTTTTGTGATAGTATTCCAGTCAGATCCACTCAGTAGACACTATCTGACGGTATGCACAGAGGCAAGCCTTGTCGATACAAGTATATTGATCTATTTCATAGCTATATGAGTTTTATATCTATTGACCATGACAGTGCACTGAGTGATTAGTTGAATTGCCGTTGTGGTTTTCAGATGTATCTGGACAACTTGAAATGGGTTTATAATGTGCCTGTATACTGTACAATGTGTCTTTGTGCCTTGTTTGGCAGTACTGAGGCAAAACTGTGGCAATGCTGCTCTCTCCTGGCAACAGCTGGGAAAGAGATTTTTACTGAATCACTCACCTCTCATCCTGCTCTGTATGTTTAGTAAAGCTAATATCCCTGCTGACTTGTGTACCTGTACTGTTCTTTGTTCTACAAATAGTTATGCAACTGTTCACACGAATGAATGAATGAATGAATTAATTAATTAATTAATTAATTAATTAATGAATGCTGGTCAATGATTGATTATTATTATTTTATTTATTCTGGAGGTAGCATTTTAGTATCCAACAACATACATTTATAGAAATGCATTTAGAAGGGCAATTGTCATGCTTTTTTAATGGAATGCAACTTGAACGAAAACAAAATGATGTAAAATATGTTTCAGAAATCTGACCCCCTCTTTCTCCTCTCTGTCTCTGCAGGACTCCCAGACGGTAAATTGACAGATTGGTGGTCCACGATGAGAGCGGAGAGATAATCGCGCAGAGAGCCGCCCTCCCATCCCTGCCGTTTGTGCCAATGGAAGCAGCGTATTGATCCATACTCCCAGACTCATCATGCCTCTGCCTCACAGATAGCATCTCTGAGGACCAGGCCTGCCCAGCAAGCCTCGCCTGCACCATGGCAGGAGAGACTCAGCACACGTACGCTGTCAAAAAGCTGGATGCTGAGTTCAAACTGCAGGATGAGGGTACTGCACTGGAGCAGTACAGTAGCAGTGAGAAAGCCACAAAAGAGTCTTCAGAGCACTTCTCAAGTTCGGACGTGGAGGAGAGGACAATCAGCAGAGGGGCCAAGTTTGTAGACAAGGACAGAGACTATACTCAGCAGCGCGAGGCTGTGATCCGACCTCAGCAGGCGGGGAAAATAGACTTCAAGTCACTGCAGAACAAGCCTAAGTTCGCCAGCAACAGGACGTGGCCCGGTGGCAAAGGCAGCCCCCAATCCCCCAGCGGAAAGAACCGGAACCGAGACAAGGGTAAGAGGTCAGGGAAGTCGGAGCGCGGTAACCCACAGCAGCTATACAGACTCAGCATCACCAACCCACGCTCTAACCCTACAATCGGAATCGCCTACCCACAGCAGAAGGTCTCGCCACCCAAGAAGCTGGAGGCCAGTCGAGGCCCTGTGTCGGGCAGCTACAGGTTCCACGTGCCCAGTATACCAGAGCGAGAGGCCGAGCTGCAGCAGGAGGAGCTCAACTACAGCCGCTGCTTTCAGGAGACCTCCTCCAATCTCACCTCCCCAAGCTATACCTCACAGGCACTGGGAACCACAGGTGGGTCATCCACCCACCAGCAGCCACCCCAGCAGCAGCAGCAACCAGGCCCAATGGAGAACAATAATAACACACAGCCAAGCGGCCAGCTGCTCTTCCCAGAATTTCAGTTGAGTGGCTCCAATGACTGGCAGTCTCCAGAGAGGACTTTTAATGGTTCTAATTATGGGATTTCCTCACAAAAATCCACAGTTCTCTCGGAGGTGAACAAGGCAAATGGCAGCTTTCTGCCATTTCAGTACGGATACCTCTTATTGGAAGACTCAAACCCAGACCCTTTTCCCTGTGATCAGAACCCCCAATCCCAGGACTATATAGACTCCTCTTTGACTCCTGCCCAGGTGACTCTTAACTCTTTTACCTTTCAGACATCTGGGGAGGGTCAGGAGGGGGTTCAGAATAACACTCAATTCAACAGTGACCAGCGACAGGACAGGTCTTCCTACCCCCATCCTCCACAGCCACCACAGTACCTGCAAGCACCACAAGGGGCCGCGTCCTCTATGCACTGCACCAGGGGCCTGAGTGAGGACTCAGCTAGTAGTGAGAGCTCTGGCTCTATCTCCCAGCAGTCAGATCAGGGTAAGAGTTCCCTGCCAGATAGCACGGACACTTTCGTCCAGGCAGACAATCGGGATGTAGCCCTTACTTCAGGGAGCAAGAGGAGTTGCCACCCCAAAGACAGTGCTGCCAGCCAGAGAACACACATTCAAGCCAGTGTACACCATGCCAGAAATATTGCACAAGGTCCAAACTCCCAAATGCACTTTTCAAACAAAGCCTACAACAGCAGCCCTCCACTCAATAGCATCCACATGAGCTCTGTGCCTTTTGACAAAAGCGTCAAACCCAAGCCCCATAGTAGGTTACCACACTCATGGGAGGGACCGAATAAGACCTTTTCACCAGCAGACCAAAACACTATGGCTTATTCTAATATGAATGACAAGTTTCAGAACCAGCCAGCCGTCGATCAAAGGCCAAACACATCCAAAAGCAGTAGGATGCCATGGCAGCAGATACGCCTAACTTCTGTCATGCCAAACCAAAACAGGATAGAGTTGTCTAGGCAACAAAGCAACCAAAAGCTCACTTTTTTGGTAGCACCCTCTGACTGGCAGGATGACACTAAATCACATAAGAATGGCTCACTGAAAAGCCCCAGCTCCTTCCAAAACAATAGACCTAGTGAAGGTCTATCAAACCCAAGGCAAGAGAGTGTCAAACAGGGCTGCAGTACAATACCACATTTTAAAGTTGAGACAAGTCACGCAAAGGTCTGTGAGTCCAAGAATAAGCCCATATATTTTGGAATGAACCAATCAGTACCTGGGGCATCATCAAGTACATATGGATATCCACCATTGCAGGTCCCACCAATGGGACTTATGATGGTGTCACCATATGACTCTCCCTCGCCCTCCCCAGTCCATAACCCAGCCTCTAGCAGCACATGTTCCTCACTCTCCCCAGCCTCAACAAGCCCTGTCAACCTCTCTGAGGACAGTCAGTTATCAAAGACTGGGCATCCCCCTCCATTTTATCACCAGCACCAACTGAAGGCACAAGGACCCACAGATCACCTCAGCACTAACTCTCACCATTTCCACTCAGACGCCTCCCGTAATCTGCCTTACGCCCCAGAGAGGGAAAAAGATGACATGATGAACTACCTGCAGAATAACGAACACCAAAAGCCTAGTATGGAAGGCAACAAGGGCTATATGGAGGGCTTTGGGGTGGAGCACCACCCCCCTCCACCACCATACTCTGCACATCAACTGTTAGCCACGTCTTTAGCCACGGCAAACCTTGACCAACTGGATGTGCTTCTCACGTGCAAGCAGTGTGATCAGAACTTCACTAACCTGGCCTCATTCCTTGGCCATAAGCAATACTGTGGACAGCATGCATTTTCACAGAAAGTGGATGACACCAGAACAACTCCAGGAAGTTCAACACAGTTTCACAATGACATGACAAAAGATCCATCCTCTGGGACCAGTTTATGTCAACGTGTCTCCATGCCAAGGTGTCCAACTGACCTTCACCTGTCTCTGCTGGGGCTCAATAAGAATGGAGAGCTGATGTCTGACAGCGAAACAAAAGGAGATTCTAAGGATGACCCCATGAAACTTAACCTGTTCACTGGGGCAGGTAACATTCCTGTCGCTCTTCCTGACCTGGAGATGGAGGATGCAAAATTAGATAGCCTAATCACTGAGGCTCTAAATGGACTGGGCTATCAGTCAGACAATGCAGAGATTGACAGCAGCTTCATTGATGCATTCACAGATGATGATCCCGCCACTGTCAAAGTATCGTCAAACAGGCAGACTCTGAAAACCAAAGACTCAATGGTCTTTGAGGGCAAAATCAAACAATCTACTGAAAATGATAGGTCTCTGACACAAGGAAAATATCTTTATGACTCAGACAAAGCGAGCCTTCAGACAGAAAACAACCACACAGTAAGCAAACTTGAGAAGACCACTCTGAATTTTGAGCAGGATGAGAAAATCAACATCAAAAAAGAACTCTCTCATATAAATTCAAGGATCGCCTCAGGGGAGAAACCGAGGGAGCAAGAAAATAAAGTGAAAGATATAAGAAAGCTGTGCAAGAGTGAAAAGGAAAACACTAACACTCCAAGGTTCCTCTTATCCAGCACATTTTCAGAACGTTGTGGAGTTCGAAGCCTCCGGGATAGCTCTTTGTTGAGTGGCTCAACCTCTTCCCAAGTCTCCTCGGCAAACAGGAGTTCCCCAACCCAGAGGACTACAGCAAGGGAGAATAAAAGGAAAAGGACCGGTGCCGGTACCTGGAGCAAAGAACTCATCCACAAAATAGTTCAACAGAAAAACAAGTTACACAAGCTCCATGTAAAAGGCACCAAAAACCTCCAATTCTCACTGGTGATGGAGAGATTGACGCCCACGGTGCCAAACCCTACATTTGGGGAGTATGACTATGTCTCAGACTCAGATGACGAGTCTGAGCCTGTGAAGACAGCAAGCCAAGGTCGCCTGAGCCAAAGCAGTCGCTGCAAGTACACCTACACAAAGGAGTGCAAATGGAGGGCTAGGAGCGACAGGGACAGTGCAGCATGGAGGCACGAGTCAAAAGAGTGCTTTGAGGTGAAGAAAGCTGAAGATGTCTCCTTGTCTCTAGAGAAACCTGGCTCTCACCAGAGACTTGGGAGGAGAGGCAGCAGGTCATCCACTAGCAGTGAAGTCAGCACGTCTGTGAGTATCTCCAGCGATGGCATCAACAGCCCCAAAAGCACTGACCGCACAGACTCAGACTGTGAGAAAAGGGTGGAGATCAAGAGGAAAGACTCTTCCGAGCAGAGAACCTACGAGCGATCTTCACAGAAGTTATGCAAAGAGTCTAGCACACAACTAGCACTGACATTCACCAAATCTACTCAGAGGTATAGCGCTGATAAGACTTTCCTCTCTACTAATAAAGACACGTCAATGGCCTTAAGTATCACTAACTCGAACATTGAAGATGTTGATCCAGTATCAGGGCTACTAAAGGTGGGGAGTGCAGTGAAAACCCTTGAGAAATGCAGAAGCACAGATGTGTCCTCAAGGGAGAAGGACGACTCATTTAGCAGAGAAACTGAAACAAAAGCAAGTTCAGACAAAAACACACCACTGAGGACAGCCGTCAAGATCTCCAAAGGGGAATCAATACATTTCCAGTCTATTAGTTCTGATCTCAAATCACATCAGCTTCAATCAGCACATCCTGCCATGAACAACATGGAAGCACATTCGTATAATAAATTCAAAAAAGATGAAACCATCTCAAAGGAAAAATCTATACACAAAAGACGGGATAGCGTGGGATGTCAATCTACACAGCCGCATTCAAAGCTATCAGACATTTCTATGTTTGACAAACACAATGAGAGTGTCTATCCAATGAAAGATCCAATGACTTTCACTAATGACTTAGTCCCCAAGTCCACACCTCTTTGCAGTGCACTCATGGACGAAGTGTGCCTGTCTCCAATTGAACTTCAGGAGCCTCTGACACAGAAAGATACATCAGATCTGATCCCATACCCCCTAGAGCAGGACCAGAGTCTTATGAAGTCTCCTCTCTCATTTGACACATCGTCAATGTTCGGGGACCTCTCAGTGGCAGGATTTGAAAATGGCCTCTACACTGACATTCCATTGCACAAAGAAGGTTTCAACTCCTTAAATACCACCAATGACAAAAAGGAGGTGTTTAGCGCATCATCCTTTCTTTCTCCTTTCTTGGATCAGAGGGACTGGGGCCTTATGGTCGATGTCAGCCCCATGTTACCGGATGACATATCCCAATACAAAGACGGCTCTGATAAATTAAATGAAAAGAAATCAGATTACAATCATGTTCCTTTGTCTCTGCCAGACAAAATAATAGACTACAGTACAAATCTCAACAGCTGTGCGTCAGAAGATGAGCTAGAGATAAAGAGGATTGTGACCGAGTTGGAAAATCAGCTCCAGACAGCCAAGCTGAGTCCACCACTGCTTACTGAGGAGTCCCCAAAGCAGCTGAAGATGAGCAAATTCTCCCCTCTGCGTCTGGACGACGAATCTGAGAATGAAGACACTGGTCTAGATATGGGCTGCCCTGTGCAAAGCATGGCGCTGGCAGTGTCAATAATGCCATCTGACCCACATTCAGAGTCCTTTGCTGAGCATAGTCTACCATGGTCCAGTCCATTTGAGTTTGAGTTGATGGAGGGACAGCATACTCCAACCCATGACGAACCCATTGTCCTTGAACAATTTAGCAAGAAGGATGATCGTGAACACAGTATGACAACTACAACCTCAAATACAGAGAAAGTGAAAGAGCAACTGAAACAGGAGGACCACAGAGATGAAGACATGGATGTTGACAAGAGAACTGACATAGAGAAATCTGAGGAGATTCTAGAGAGTAAGACCTATGCCGAAAACCTGATGAAAAGCCTGGAAGTGATATCAGATTCCATTTTCAAAAATGATCCCATAACACCTGAAGAGGAGGAGCCAAACCTCACCTCACGTAAGAGCCCAGCACACTTACACAGTGAAAGCCAAACTCCATCTGCTGATGCAGCTGAAGGTGGAGATCATGATGAAATGGTGATTCCTGATGACGTGAATATTAAATCCACACACTTCAGGTCACAGCCTCCTCTCTCTAAAAAAACAGAGCTCCCATCTGATGTAATAAAAGAGATTGTTTCACTCCAGCCAACTGAGTCTCTACCTAACGACGATAGTGGGTCAGAATTCAAAGACATCCCAATCATGAGCAATGTCACTGAAGACAATAGTGTTATAGAAACGGATTATTGCTCAAACACTGAAATGGATAATCAACCAATGGCTGAGGAGACCTATGAGAATCAGAAGCTAGAGGACTATGGGGATGAAATCCTTGAAGCCAAAAGTGCCCTCCCTGATCATACAGAGCGTCTAGATACTACCATTGATGAGCATACAGAGCTTCTAAAGACTTCCATTGATGAGCATACAGAGCTTCTAGATACTACCGTTGATGAGCATACAAAGCTTTTAGATACTTCCATTGATGAGCATACAGAGCTTCTAGATACTACCGTTGATGAGCATACAGAGCTTCTAGATACTACCATTGACGAGCATCCAGGGCTTCTAAATACTTCCATTGACGAGCACACAGAGCTTCTAGATACTTCCACTGATGAACATACAGAGCTTCTAGATACTACCATTGATGTGCAAGCAGAGCTTCTAGATAGCACCATTGTTGAGCATACAGAGCTTCTAGATACTTCCATTGATGAGCATCAGGAGCCAGTGGAGGACATCAGTCTCAATGCTAAGTCTGTGAGCCAGCCCTCGAATGGGTCCAACCGAGCAGACCAGGAAATGGATGTCAACTTGGATAATAAACCTGAAGAGGTAGAAAATGCATCTGAGGAACAATCCATATACGTCCAAAGTCACTGTAAGAGTGTATGTTCCTCACCATCTGCAAATGAACAGACGGAGGACAGTTCAACATGTGTAATGAAGGAAGACAACATTGATTCCAAAAGTACAATACAGAACCAAGTGATAAGTCATACAGTTTCTCTGAGGTGTAGCTCCCCCATGAATGATAATACCAATCAATCAACCCATGTCTTCATGGAGACTGTCGCAGTTAAGCCTTGCAGTCCACTGTTGATGGAAACCAATACAGAACATCCTAGCCACACATCACCCTTTTCCAACATTGACTCAGATGATGAAAGCACCATGTTGGTCATTGCTGAGTGTGACAGTGACCTTGACAGTGATGCACACATGGAACATACACCTGAGGACAAAGAAACAGAAATGAAACCTGGATGTGAGGCTAACCATAGACAAAGAGAAACGATTCCAGAAGTTGAAAACATCCAGGAACAAGTTCCCTTACATCTCATGGCATCTCCCCAGCACTCACCATGCAAAGAGGATTTGCAGATGGACGAAAGGCTGGATATTATTCCAGAGGATGCTCCTCCATCCAGTCCTGTTCTACCAGCTTCTCCACACACACCTGTGGACAACTCTAACACACAAGAACAAGAACATCCACAGCCAATCACATGCAATAATATAGATACTATCCCAGCATCAATCCAATCTCCCAAGGAAGAAAATTGTAATGACATAAATGCCAAAGAAGCATTGCATATTGATGACTCATTGACCAGAAGAGCTGAGATGGAGTACTCTTTAGTAAGTCCTCCTCAACTGGACTTGGGAATCACAGACAGTAAAATATGTAGCACTGACGCCTGCATTCCTTCCCCGCTACCCTTGACCATTGCAACAGAGGAATCTGAGGCAATGGAGGCCCTTACGAAGAGAGTCTCTGTATCACTGTATGATTTCAAATTAAGCCCACTAAACTACAATTACATTCCAGATGAGCCTCCACAACTGAGTCAGTTCGATTACACTCCTATCTCCCCAGCCAATGTGGATGAGGAGGAACCAGCCTTCAAGCAGAGCCCCAAGGACGACTGTGAACCTTGTGATCGCAGTGATGACGCGACATTGACATCAGACAAAAGACTGTGTGACATAGAGACAGAGGTACCTATGAGTCCAGACCATACAGCCAAGCTAAGTCCACCAGATGAATCTTTGAACAAGAGCAACATCCAAAATGACATAAAATGTCCATCCATTTTACTGGGTCTTCCTTCTCAGAGCACTGCTCCGTCCACTGGCGATTTGGACATTTGCCCGGCTCCCCTTCAAACGATTGATTATTTGGACTTACATGTTGACTTGCTGAAGAGAGTGGATCCAGAGGCCCTGGATATGTATAAGGTCCCTAGTGAGCTGAACACCCTTGCTTTTATAAAGGACATCTCAGATAATCAGCACACGCCCAAACCACTGATCATCTGTGAGAATGAGCCAACCTCATTACCATCAGACCAAACAGAATCACTAACAGTTGAGGAAGGTCAGTGCTCAGTAACCCACCAGCAAGAGGAAGAAACCACCCAGAAAAAGATACATCTGTGTGAGATATGCTCAATGTGTTTCCGGACAGTGCCAGGATTGAAGAGACACAAGGCCATGAAACATTTGATCAGGACTGAAAGAAGCCCAATTTTGGAAAATGCAAATCATCAAGGGAGTCTACACAGTTACCAAACATCCCAGTCTATAGAAACAGGAAATAAAAAGGATCTAGAGCTCCTGGTTCCACACACCTGTTTGCAAACAGAAAGCAATGAGGCTTCTGAGAATCACTGTCCTGTGACAAGTAATAGCTCCTTCGTAACCAAACAAGGAGAAACTAATTTTATCCTGGAGAACATCGCAAGTGAAACAAATATGGCAGTGCCAGCTGATGACATAGTCCATCAAATGCCTCCTCAGTTTACAAAAGCGAAGAAAATCTACAAAACACGGAAGAACAGAAACAAGGAAGTGAATGTGAAGCCGGACCCATTCTCTGACGAGCTTCTCAATATATTGAAAACAGACATATTACAGGCTATTACTCCTGAATTCCAAACCCAGGTAAAGCAAGGATGCTGCAAGTCACCAGAGAAACAAGACATAATCCATTATCTTGTTAACCACAAAGTTACAGAGCAGGAGGAAGTCCCGTTTACTGTAACAAGTAACAGTGGCATTGAACAGATGCCAATGTCTCCAATGGAGCTTACAAATCTGGCTATGGTCTTGACTCAAAGCAACAATGATACAGAAGAGGTGAAAAGCACAAATCTGCCAGAGATCATCAATGGAGTAGCGGAAGTTAGTATGGGAGTATCTGTCAGTAAGGATATTAGTAGAGAGTATGATATGTCTAGAGAGAATTTGCATGACACAAAAGAGGCATGTGAGCAACAAACTAAAGATGAGAGTAATGCCAAAGAGATACTGGGAGAGGTTGCAGTAAAGATTGAATGTGAGAAAAACAGTGGCCCGACAGATGAGGTGGATAATATCTCCTGTTTTAAATCTTCTCTTGCAAGCCCTCCTAGACTAAGTGCTGACTTGAATGCTTTTCTTGATGAAAGCACATTCTCCCAGTTATTCCCCACTAGAAATGAGGAACTGAAAAGGAAAAAATTTGCAAAGGTTTACGGTAAGAAGAACAAGAAGCAGAAACTATCAACCGATTCACCGTTAGTTCAAGACCATCCTCCTCCTGACCTATATCTCAAAAAGAAAGATGACGATACAGAAAATCAGATAGACCAAACATTTGTCAGCAATCAAAATGACCCTTGTGAATATGAAACAATATCCATTGACGATGCTATCATGTTGAACATGTGTCATAATAGCACATTAAAGAGTGATTCCAAAAAAGTATGTACCATGAAAGGAGACACAACAGACCACAAAGACAATCATGAGAATGGTGTGGACCATGGCAGTGACTTCCTATGCCAACCTGAGAGCACTATCGACAAAGCATCATTGGCATGGAGTGCCTTCAACGACTCTGTTACAGATACTGTGATCTCCTCTGACCAAAATCCCTGTAAAGCAGAAGCCCCAATACCACCATGTCCACTTCCTATTATAGCCTCTTCTGCACCTTATCCTGGAGAGCCATTTGCTACAGACAACGTGTCTCCTTTCCACAGCATTGACATCCCAAACCTCAATACCACATTCCAGCTACCAGAAATTCAATTATTTGACTCCAACAAGGACATCCCATTAGAAAGACCCATTGTCACTGATTATGCGGAGACCAGAGACACTGCAAAGGCCAAGAAGCTCACAGAACACAGGGGAAGGAAACGACAAGAGGGCAGCGTGAAGATCAAGGACAAACAGTACAAGTGCAAGGTGTGCTTCACCTGGTTCCTTACCCTGGGGGAGCTCAACTTCCACAAGTTATCCCACAACCCCTCTCCACCTCCCACCTGCTACATGTGCGTCCAGCGCAAGTTCAGCTCCCGGGAGCAGCTGAGGGACCACCTGAGGGAAAAACACGCCAAGAACAAGGCCGGCATCTGGACCTGTGGCATGTGCCTGAAGGAGATATCAGACGTGTGGATGTACAATGAGCACTTACGGGAGCATGCCACGCAGTTTGCCCGCAAGGGCCAGTCACACAGCGCTATCCTGGGGAGTCTGCCAGGCTCTGGCATGCAGGAGTCAGCCGTGAAGAACTTCATCACCTCCATCATGCAGCGCCGCCCCAGCAAGGCCAGCAGAGACACCAGTAAGGTCTCCAACAAGGAGAAACTAGCCGTAGTAGAAAACACAGAGCAGGTGAAAACTACAGAGGTAGGTCAGCCCAAAGTTGTCAAGCCTAAAGGGAACAGTGAAAAAGTGGGGAAACCGAGCGCGCTGACACCAGTTGAGGTTCTGCACAATACAGAGCCAGTGCCAAAGAATGTGGAGATGCACCCCAACTGTAAAGACCCCTCGAGAGACTGCCACCACTGTGGCAAGCAGTTCCCCAAACCCTTCAAGCTTCAGAGGCATCTGGTTGTGCACAACTTAAATAAGATTTTTCTGTGCCACAAATGCCCAGTAACCTACCAGGAGCCACAGGAACTAAAATATCATCTGAAGAATGAGCATGAGGAGGTGGATGAGCTTGACTCAAAGCATACCACCCTCTACACCTGTGAGCTGTGTGCAGATGTCATGCATGTGATCAAGAAATCTTTCATCTGCAGCACCTGTAACTACACCTTCTCTAAGAAAGAGCAGTTTGACCGACACATGGAAAAGCACTTATCAGGAGGGAATAAGATCTTCAAGTTTAGAGGCGTTCTCAGACCTATCAAGACATCTCCCTCCAAAGAGAACGATGAGTGTGAATTGCCAGCAAACAAAAAGAGAAAAATCCTTACTGACATTCTACAAGAGAACAGCTCTGACAGTGGCATCGCCAGCATAGCCTCACTGCACTTACATAAGAGTGCTGAGATGCCAGTTCTGAAACTCTCTGTACACACAACAGAGGACTTTACACAGACCAGTGCAGGTGAATATCATACTGAAAATTATGCCAGTGTGAAGACAGAGGACATGGCTGAGGAATACTCTGACATGCTGGTAGAGCTGGAGCATTGTACGTTTCACCTGGGCTCGGAAGGTCTCTCAACTGCTACACCCAAAACAGAGGACATTGATCCCAGTCCTTCACCTAAGCTGCCTGTTAGAGACATTGGTGAGGCCGATGGCAAGTCATTCACAGAGCCATGTGATGTGAAGGAAGAGCATGATCCACTTGCGAGCAGTATAGCTGAAAAGGAAAAGGAGTGCTTTGCCAATGCTAAGCAGAGCACTCCTGTGAGCAGCATACAGACTACCACAGCAGAAGCTGAAAAGAAGACACAGAGGACAGATTCCATGGCATCGGATGAGGAGTTGTACGTTAGTTTCCGCGAAAACCTGATCAACAGCTCAATGACACCCGATACACATGATATCCACCGTCCTCCTACAAAGCACAAATCATCTACCGTTGTGATGGACCAAATGAGGGAGGGTGACCTGGGGCAACAGACAACCAGCCGTCACAGCCATGACAACAAGCAGAATGACAAAACCTCCACACCCAAGCCCAGTGAAAACACTAAACACAGCTCCAACAATAGCCCCAGGGCCATGGAGTCAACACCAGTCCACCACACTAAGATCACTTCCCAGGGCCCGGCATCCAATGAGGACAAAGACTCTGTGAGAAGAGAACAGAAGAAGAGGAAAGAGATGAGGACACCTCACAGTTTACAGAGGGTCTCCTCGTCTGCCACACGGGAGAACCTTGCTGCCGACGTCAAGACCAAAAATAAGCTCCGTCCCAGCAAGTGCGAGAGTCCGGCAGTTCCCAGGAAATCAGACAGCCCCAGCGAATACCCGGTGCTCTCTTCCGTTAGAGATGATGTGGTCAGCAACAAAATAGTCTCCAAGCACAAAACATCAGGGAGTCTAGGCCTTCAAGCAAAGAGAAGCTCCCTCGATAACTGCACGCCAAGGAAAGCAGAGATGGCGCATCATATTAATGGGGATTACAAATCCAAAAAAGGGCCTCTTGGACGGCCTCTCCATTACCCAGTTTCTAAAGTGTCAGCGCTTCCTATGAACAATTCCTTGAATAAGTCTAGGCCAAAGACAGGGGTGAGGTCCATGGAGAGCCACTCCTATAGGACAGCAGAGTCGCAGAACAACCTCCTGAGCCAGCTGTTTGGCCAAAAGCTCACCAGTTTTAAGATTCCTTTGAGGAAGGACACTTCAGAACCAATAAACTGACTGTGGGAAGGATCTGTGGGATAGAAAACAAAGAGACTGAATAGTTGTTCACGTTATTGATGATCAAGACAATTCATGACCATGAATGAGATTGCATGGCTCTCTGTGAAATGTTTGTCTAAATACTTATGTTGTCACTTTATGTCTTCTTCTCTTGTGAGGAATAATGGCAGAGATCATTTTATTAATCTAGAATGAAAATGCTAGTAGGGCAAATCATTGACTAATTCCTGCTATTCTTAGGTTGAACATTATCTTTTTCAGAGACTATATTTCATTTAAAAAATTCAAAAAGAATACTTGAAAATAAAACAGATTTTTCTTCTTTTATTTCTTTTCTTTTTTTTACAGCTAATGCATGTCAGTTTCACAATCAAAAAGTGTTCATAGAGAATATAGCTTTTTTTAATGCAACAGGACCAAATCTCATCCCAACAGACTTGGACTATGTCAGTGCACCTTTTGTATATGCTTCTCCAAAAATTAGTCTTTTTGTATTTTTACCTTACTGTACTTCATTGACATTCATTATATTAGCTTTTGTATAAACATTGATTGGTGCTATGTTATTCTTTATTGTAATGTGAACGCCAATGTCCTCAAACTGAAGGGAACATGAGATCTGTAGCAGTTGCATTCATCCAACCGTTTGTGCTGGTTCTCTGTAGTTTCTTTAAAAAAATGGTTTTTAAAAAAAAAAGAAAAGAAAAAAGACTGTGTAAAACCTCCTCCAACAAAGTATTCATCTGTACATCCTTAGGAAAGAAAATTAGGAAAGCTTGCATCTGTACAAACTCTAGGTGCATCCAAGGACTATTCACAGTCCTGAGACCTGTTTTAGGAGCTCCTCCCATGCACTGATATTACCACACAAAACACACACTCAGTCCTCCGTGTCTGTCCTCCAACTGTTTAATTATGAATATTATTTACTAAGACAAAAAAGGTGCTTTATCTTGTTTATATGTATCTTATATTGTATTATATTATAGGTAGAAGATTTCCTGGTGCAATGCTCAATGTCAAAGTTTTATTTTAATAATGTGCAACAGAATCAGAGAGAGAGAGAGAAAGAGAGAGAGAGAGAGAGAGAGAGAGAGAGAGAGAGAGAGAGAGAGAGAGAGAGAAAAAATACATGGAAATGCAATGCCTCTTGTATTGTAAAGTGGTTCACTTAGTGCCTCTTTTAAAGTTGGTTATTAAAAATATGCATTGGTTTCTCCGTGCTTGTTTCTTCCTTTTGTTTATGGCATCTTCTGCAAATGTTCCAACATCCATCCCTGCAGACCCCCGCTGTCACCACAGCATCATAAATTGAAAAACGGTGAAGGCCGTTTGTGCCTGGAAGCAAAAAGAGGTGCACCGACAACCATAACAGCCTCTGACTCACTCTTCTCTGAACACTTCAATGAGCTGCTAACTCATTATCTGAAGGAAGAGCACAAATGTAGCCTTACTACAGGGAACATGAAACCAGAAGCAGGAAACATTCATCAAACCATATGTACCAGGCATATGGGACATTGTAAAGCAGGCCAACTAGGACTGGAACACTTCCATTTTTTCTCTCTCCTCGTGCTGCCTTCATGAAGCTCTTTCACCGTGTGTTAAGTGGCTTCTATCCCTACATAAGCCCAAGCTGACATCATATAGGAATAAAAAGCCATAGGACACAGCGGCAGATAGAGACACAGGGGGTGGGGCTGGGTGGAGGGGGGGGTCTCCGTCCTCCTCACGTCATCCACGGAATGACCCAGCAACCTGAGAGTGTCGAGGGAACGAGAAAAGAGACGGATGATAGATGGTGGGAGGGAAGGTAGACAGACAAGAAGAGAAGTGAGAGGTTATTTTCTCATTCAAGGACCTCAGAGCTCAAAGAGGACAGCTTCTGGGGAACACAATAGACATGCTTCTGAGTGTTATAAAGAGGCTGTGGTTCTCTCACACACCATTGTTGTGTCCCGGAGGAGAATGTGATGACTTTACCGTGATAGAGTCAGGAAGGTCAGTGTGTTTAGATGGATTGCATTCCATTGTTTGCGTATGTGTCCCTGTTGTATGTGGAGTGTTACATTCATCCAATGGGATTCTCAGTAGGTCCAGTGCTCCACTCAGCATGCCTCCTTCACTTTGCAAGTGGTCCATTCAAAACACAACAAGAAACTCTAGCCTATCCCATCCTCTCATTTGGACACGTTGGTTCATTGGTCAATCGCAAGTCTACATTTTATGTGGTGAATTTATATTGCAATACCATCCAATTATTTTGGCCATTATTTCATTAAAAGCCTGCAAAGTCAGGATGCCAAGTAGTTCGTTCTCTATGTGTAGGTGCATCAAAAGGTTAATAAGAAATCATCCACACCAAAACATGAATCATATCCCGTGTCAAAATTATGCACACGACTTCAGCAGAACACGTGTGCCATATGAATCACGTAATAGGACCGTTGAAAATGCAAGGAAATGTGTTTGTCAAATTAAGCTGTCAAAATTGTGACATGGGCACACTGACATGCATCATACTCGGCTGTTATTTTTGGTAGTCTGTGTTTAGTTCAGTGACATTCTAATACAAAAACTCTGTACATGCTATGTACAAAACCATTTGAACACCTGCTCTTTCCATGACAGACGGACCAGGTGAATACAGGTAAAAGTGATGGTCCCTTATTGATGTCACTTGTTAAATCCACTTCAATCAGTGTAGATGAAGGGGAGGAGACAAGTTAAATAAAAAAAAATTAAGCCTTGAGACAATTGAGACATGGATTGTGTATGTGTGCCATTCAGAGGGTGAATGGACAAGACAAAAGATTTAAGTGCCTTTGAACAGGGTATGGTAGTAGGTGCCAGGCGTAGTGTTATGTGTGTCAAGAACTGCAAAGCTGCTGGGTTTTTCACACTCAAAAGTTTCCCTTGTGTATCAAGAATGGTCCACCACCCAAAGGACATCCCGCCAACTTGACACAACTGTGGGAAGCATTGGAGTCAAAATGAGCCAGCATCCCTGTGGAATGCTTTCGACACCTTGTAGAGTCCAGGCTGTTCTGAGGGAAAAAGGGGGTGCAACTCAATATTAGGAAGGTGTTCCTAACATTTTGTACAATCAGTGTATGAATCAACTTCAAATGTGTTCCTAATGTTTTGTACACTCAGTGTACTTATTGACTATATTACCTTAATGATGTCCTTAGATTGATTGGACTCATTCGGCATCTACAGGTGTCCTCCGTTGCTTCTGGTCAGCAACTGTGGGTCGATGAACACACAATTAAACAAGGAAACCAAGTAGCCTACTTTTCATCACAATCTAGCCTAGAAACGTGTCAAATAGAATGTGTGAGCGCCGCGCACTGCTGTCAGGCGTCCTCGTATCGTCTGGTCTAGGAGGGAATTCTCCAGGGGCGCAGTGAGGCAGGAGCATGACAGGAGCGCTTTGCACTTTGAAGTAGAGTGACATTATCAGTAAGTTCTGGCCTTGAAATAGCATTGCATTTCTCTCTCTCTCTCTCTCGCTTGCTCGCTCAGTCTATCCTTTCTCATTTGATCTGCCACTCTCCTTCTCTCTCCCTACTGCTCATACCTTTCTCACTCCCTCTCTTTCTCTCATTCTTTCTTTTTCACTTTCTCATTTGATCTGCCACTCTCCCTATATTTCTCTCTCTCCCTATATTGCTCTCTCTCTCTCCCTCTGTCAAATTTCTACCCTCTGTTCCTCTACCTCTCCCCCATTCTCTCTAATATATATATCTCTCATCACTAATTCTCCCATTCCTCCTCTCTCTCTCGTTCCCTCTCTTCTACTTTACTCTTGCTCACTTCCCATTTTCTCCCTTTACTCTTTCTTTGTCTTTCTCTTCCTCTCTCCCCCTGCCCATGTCTACCTGTTGCTCTCACTTCCTTTTATCTCTCTCCATCTTCTCTTCTCTGACTCTATTCCCTTCACTCCCTCTTCCATTTTGTCTCTCCCACCCTCTTCCACCACCTCCTCCCTCCTTGACACACTCAACCCTCTCCAATTTGCCTACTGCCCTGACAGATTCACGGGCAAGGCAATCGCCATTGCACTGCGCACTGCCCTATCTCCCCTGGACAAAAGGAATGCATATGTGAGGATGCTGTTTATCGACTACAGCTCGGCCTTCAATACTATAGTGCCCTATAAGCTCATTACAAAGCTCACAGCCCTGGGTCTGAACTCCTCCCTACGCAACTGGGTACTGGACTTCCTGATGGCCTCCTCGAAACACTGATTCTCAACATGGCGATTCCATAAGGGTGCGTCCTCAGTCCCCTCCTGTACTCCCTGTATACCCACGACTGGGTGGCCTCAGCCAGTTCCAACTCCATCATCAAGTTTGCTGACGACACAACATTAGTAGGCCTGATTACTAACAACGACGAGACAGCCTACAGGGAAGAGGTAGGCACTCAGACTGTGTGGTGCCAGGTAACCAACCTCTCTCACAGCGTTAGCGAAACAAAGGAGCTGACTCTGGACTTCAGGAGGACCCAGGCTGGACACACCCCCATCCTCATCAACGGGGCCGCTGTGGACACGGTCAATAACTTTAAATTCCTCGGCATAGAGAAGCTGAAATGGTCTAACCACGCGGACACCGTGGTGAGGAAGACGCGACAGCGACTCTTCAACCTCAGGATGCTGAAGAAATCTGTCCTGTCCCCGAGGACCCTCAGTGTTCTACAGTAGCACCATCGAGAGCATACAGTCGGGCTGCATCACAGCCTGGTACCGTAACTCCAACGCCGTAGACCGCAAGGCTCTTCAGAGGGTAATACGTGCACCCGAAACACCATTGGTTGAACACTGCCTGGCCTAGAGGACACCTACAACACCAGGTGTCGCAGGAAGGCCAAGAAGATCATCAGGGTCCCCAGCCACATGAGCCATGCCCTGTTGTCCCCGCTTTAATCACTCAGACGGAGGAAGTACAGGAGCATCATGGCAAAAACTGGAAGACTGGCAAATAGTTTTTACCCTCAGACTATCAGGCTGCTGAATAGCCACCACTAGTCAGTTTCCTGCTCCCCCCCGCTACTCACCCTATGGTCATTCCCTCCCGCTACTCCCCATATGGTCATTCCCTCCACTACTCACCCTATGGTCATTCCCCCCCGCTACTCCCCCTATGGTCATTCCCCCCCACTACTCCCCCTATGGTCATTCCCCCCCGCTACTCCCCCTATGGTCAATCCCCCCCTGCTCACCCTATGGTCATTCCCCCCGCTACGGTCATTCCCCCGCTACTCCCCCTATGGTCAATCCCCCCTGCTCACCCTATGGTCATTCCCCCCTAGCTATGGTCATTCCCCCCGCTACTCCCCCTATGGTCAATTCCCCCGCTCCCCCAATCGGTACTCCCTCTATGGTCATTCCCCCCACTACTCCCTCTATGGTCATTCCCCCCGCTACTCCCCCTATGGTCAATCCCCCCGCTGCTCACCCTATGGTCATTCCCCCCGCTACGGTCATTCCCCCCGCTACGGTCATTCCCCCCCGCTACTCCCCCTATGGTCATTCCCCCCGCTACTCCCCCTATGGTCAATCCCCCCGCTACTCCCCCTATGGTCATTCCCCCGGTACTCCCTCTATGCTCATTCCCCCACTGCTCACCCTATGGTCATTCCCCCACTACTCCCCCTATGGTCATTCCCCCGCTACTCCCCCTATGGTCATTCCCCCCCTACTCCCCCTATGGTCATTCCCCCCCGCTACTCCCCCTATGGTCATTCCCCCCTCACTACTCCCCCTATGGTCATTCCCCCTATGGTCACCCCCGCTACTCCCCTATGGTCATTCCCCCCGCTACTCCCCTATGGTCATTCCCCCCGCTACTCCCCTATGGTCATTCCCCCCGCATGGCTCACCCTATGGTCATTCCCCCCGCTACTCCCCTATAGTCATTCCACCCACCCTATGGTCATTCCCCCCGCTGCTCACCCTATGGTCATTCCCCCCGCTATGGTCATTCCCCCGCCCACCCTATGGTCATTCCCCCCCCCCCCTATGGTCTTCCACTCCCCCTATGGTCATTCCACCCCGCTGCTCACCCTATGGTCATTCCACCCCGCTGCTCACCCTATGGTCATTCCCCCCCGTTACTCACCCTATGGTCATTCCACCCCGCTACTCCCCTATGGTCATTCCACCCCGCTGCTCACCCTATGGTCATTCCACCCCGCTGCTCACCCTATGGTCATTCCCCCCCGCTGCTCACCCTATGGTCATTCCCCCCGACTACGCCCCCTATGGTCATTCCCCCGCTACCCCCTATGGTCATTCCACCCCCCCGCTACTCACCCTATGGTCATTCCCCCCATTCCACCCGCTACTCCCCTATGGTCATTCCCCCTCACCCTATGCTATATGGTCATTCCCCCCGCTACTCCCCCTATGGTCATTCCCCCCGCTACTCCCCTATGGTCATTCCCCCCCACTACTCCCCTATGGTCATTCCACCCCGCTACTCACCCTATGGTCATTCCACCCCGCTGCTCACCCTATGGTCATTCCACCCCGCTGCTCACCCTATGGTCATTCCACCCCCCTATGCTGCTCACCCTATGGTCATTCCCCCCGCTACTCACCCTATGGTCATTCCCCCACCCTATGGTCATTCCCCCTATGGTCATTCCCCCCGCTCATTCCTCCTATGGTCATTCCCCCCGCTACTCCCCTATGGTCATTCCCCCCGGTCATTCCCCCCACTCTCCCCTATGGTCATTCCCCCCACTACATTCCCCCGCTATGGTCATTCCACCCCGCTGGTCATCACCCTATGGTCATTCCACCCCGCTGCTCACCCTATGGTCATTCCACCCCACCCTACTCACCCTATGGTCATTCCCCCCGTTACTCACCCTATGGTCATTCCCCATGGTCACCCCCCGCTGCTCACCCTATGGTCATTCCCCCCGGTCATTCCCCCTATGGTCATTCCCCCCGCTGCTCCCCTATGGTCATTCCCCCCTGCTACCCCCCCAAAATATGGTCATTCCCCCCGCTGCTCCCCTATGGTCATTCCACCCTATGGTCATTCCACCCCGCTCACCCTATGGTCATTCCACCCTGCTCACCCTATGGTCATTCCCCCGCTGCTCACCCCGCTCTCATATGGTCATTCCCCCCGCTGCTGCTCACCCTATGGTCATTCCACCCCGCTTCCCCTATGGTCATTTCCCATTCCCCCGCTGCTCGGTCATACTCCCCCTATGGTCATTCCCCCCCGCTTCCCCCTATGGTCATTCCACCCCCCTATGGTCATACCCCCCATGGTCATTCCACCCCGCTGCTCCCCTATGGTCATTCCCACCCCGCTACTCCCCTATGGTCATTCCACTGCCTTTCCACCCCCCTATGGTCATTCCATGTCACCCTATGGTCATTCCACCCCGCTGCTACCCTATGGTCATTCCACCCCGCTGACCCCCTATGGTCATTCCACCCCCCCTATGGTCATGCTCATTGGTCATTCCACCCCGCTGCTCACCCTTGGTCATTCCCCCGTTACTCACCCTATGGTCATTTTCCCCCACACCCCCTCAATGGTCACTTACCTTACATGCTACTCCCACTATGGACATTTTCCCCCCACCCCACCCCAAAATACTTTTACTCTGCCCCCACCACAACGACATTCATCACTGTAGCAGTTGTTAATATGTATATTATAGACTTTGTTATTATAATTTGTACCCCCTCCATGGTCATGATGCTCCCCCTATAGTCATTCCCACCAACCCCTAAACAGTCTTTCCTCTGCCTCCACCCCTATGGACATGTATTTATTAATCACTGCTATAGTTATGACGTATACACTGCTATTTCTATTGTTGTTTTTTATTACCATTTCTATTATTTTCTATTATTCTAGTCCTGCATGTTGGAGCTCGGAGCCTAAGATTTTCACTGTACACTGCAATCCCTGTACTTGTGATTAACAAACACTCTGAATCTCTCTCTCTCTCTTACTTATACTCCGCATCCTTTCCTCCCCAATCTCCCCTCCCTCTCTTTCTCCTTCCCCTCCACTCTCTATCTTTCCCTCCTCTCCTCCCCTCCCTCCCCTCTCTATCTTTCCCTCCTCTCCTACCCTCCCTCCCTCCCTCCCCTCTTCCCTTCCCTCCTGTCCTACCCTCCCTCCCCTCTCTATCTTTCCCTCCTCTCCTACCCTCCCCTCTTTTCTTCCCTCCTCTCCTCCCCTCCCTCCCCTCTCTATCTTTCCCTCCTCTCCTACCCTCCCTCCCTCCCCTCTTTCCTTCCCTCCTCTCCTCTCCTACCCTCCCTCCCCTCTCTATCTTTCCCTCCTCTCCTACCCTCCCTCCCCTCTTTCTTTCCCTCCTCTCCTACCCCCTCCCCCCTCTCTATCTTTCCCTCCCCCCCTCCCCTTCCTCCTCTCCTACCCCCTCCCCCTCTCTTTCCCTCCTCTCCTACCCTCCCTCTCCCCTCTCTATCTTTCCCACCTCTCCTACCCCCCTCCCCTCTTTTCTTCCCTCCTCTCCTACCCCCTCCCCTCTCTATCTTTCCCTCCTCTCCTACCCCCTCCCCTCTCTATCTTTCCCTCCTCTCCTACCCCCCCTCCCCTCTTTTCTTCCCTCCACTCGACCTCTTCACTCCTGTCTTTCTGGCGGTATGGTATGTTTGGCTGCTGGCTGCTGTCTGGCTGCCGCTGAGGGAGGTTGGGAGATTGGGGCTAGATAAAGATGAGCTGCTGGTCAGCGGTAATGACATAAAGGCTGAGGGGCGAAGAGGTCGCCTCTATCGGGATTTTATGGCTCCAGCCTTAACAGATAAAGAAGGAGGGAGGGAGGGAGGGAGGGAGGGAGGGAGGGAGGGAGGGAGGGAGGGAGGGAGGGAGGGAGGGAGGGAGGGAGGGAGGGAGGGAGGGAGGGAGGGAGGGAGGGAGGGAGGGAGGGAGGGAGGGAGGGAGGGAGGGAGGGAGGGAGGGAGGGAGAGCTGTAGTGTGAAGGACAGAATGAACCAAATGATCCATCTGCATCATTCTCTGCATCGGAAAGAACCCTTCCTACATCACAAGCATAGAGGTTTATGATGTTTTTCTACCAGGATGTTGTCTCTGAAATTACCACAGTGTTTTAAAAACACACAGAGAATAACGTATGAATAATGCAATACAAACAAGTACCCCTAGCATGAACAAAGGAGACAAAGGAGTCTTTGAAAACTAACTCAGCCCGACAACCATCAAAACCACTATCTGCACCTTTAGAATTTCCATACAGGGGGAGTAGATGAGTAACTACACAGGAAAAGCTACCTTGGGACTCACACCTGAAAACAGGAGTTAAAGTAAGTAGGTCATTTACAACAGTATAACATAAAAATGAACAAGGAGATACAGCCTATGAATAAACAGATGAAGGTAGTAACAAAAAGAAATAGAGCAACATCAAGTCAGCATAGTTTGTTGGAACACAGAACAATAGAAACATATTAGAGCCCAGCCAGATATCCATTAGATCTTCTATTTAACAGAATCTCAGTGGGGAGCCTGGTGTCCTGCAGCGCCTATGGGGCCTTTATCTACAAGAACATTTGTAATTTTCCCAGTTACTTACAGCACAGGAACAGACAGTGCACAATAGCTAATAGTGGTTGTTTGATGTTCCAGATTTAGCAGGAGAAATAAACGGTGTTGCGATGCAGGGGCTATGTACATAAAGCAATCGCCTCGTGCTTCGCCTGGCCTCTGTGTTTGTGTGCGTGTGTGCTTGTATGTGCCTGACTGAAACAGTTGACACTGAACAGCTTGTTTCCACAGAAATGCTGCCCTAATATGTATGGTAATCTGACATTTTCTATAAAGGTTCAAAGATAAATTGTTTGTTAACCGTTTAGTTGTCCAAAATAACAATGTTTGGATGACTCTTTGAATATATATTTGAAGTTTCGCCTACTAATATTTATTGCTATTCCAACAGTTTTCAGGCAGTGTGGAACCTCTATGGAAGATTCCAAATTTAAAACATCACCACTACAGACTTGGGTTCAAATACAATTGTACTTGAGTATCTGGTATATAAAATACTGGTCGAATCAACATTCTTTCAACGTTATTTGTCAACGTATTGTGATGTGGAATCTATGTTGAAAATACATTGGATTTTCAAAAGGTCATCATTGACAAACTGTTGTTTTGGTGGTGAAACTTCAACCACAGAATTATGTCATCACAGTAACCAATTGTCAACATAGACCAACCTTGTATAAAATATGTTGAATTTGTACCTTTGAAACAATATCAGATCTTCAACGTTATATCCTCTATCAGAAAAAAACAATAGGCTGGGCAGCACCTTCTACTGGAGAGTTGATTTATCTACAGCAGTGGTCACCAACCTTTTCTGAGTCAAAATCACTTTCGCAATCAAAAAGCAAGCCGAGATCTACTGCCCAGAATTCTTTTTTTATATTAACCTCACACAAACAGTTTTGTAGGAATGAGGTTTGGGCAGTAGGCCTAATCATCATCACAGCATATTGGCTATATGATTGGCCTGCCAATATTGTTAATCAGACCATATTATATTTCAAAACTCAAGCTTTGAAAACAAAATATATCAGTTGGTTTAGCACTAGTATGGCACTGTGGAGCATAAATTTGAATAATTAGCTTTTTTATTTTACTGGACTGATGATACCTGCATCTGATGGTCAACGAGGTCAAATCACAACGTCACTGGTCTTCAGGTCGAAACGTCGGAGCTCTGGAAAGATGCCCGAGTTTCTGACTCGGAATTCCGAGTTGGATGACCGTCCCTGTTCTCTCCTTCCTTTCCTCCGGTAAAACCGACCAGAGAGGGGACACCGTCTTCCACCTGATGGCGAAACTCGAGTCGCACCGCATCTGCCTCATGCACAACTTCATGTTGTTCCTGTGACCAGAGAAAGTTAAATATTCCTTAATATTAAAATCGTCACGACGAGCTGCAAATAATAATTAAACGCAGGGATATCGATACTTGGCCACTCATTCATTGCAGTTGCAGCCCGAGCGGGAGTACGGAGAAGCGCGTTTTGTAATAGTGTTGAATAAAAACAGTAACAGTGCTGAATATAAACTTAAACATGAACTCACTCATAAAAACAGCAGCTCTTTGCTGTATTCGTTGACAGTCTCTCTGTGGCCATGGTTTTAAAAGTTATTAAATCATACGTTGGCTAGTAGCCTATTAAACTTGGCTATGGCCAGGTTCATGGAAGCTCTGGAGCCACGGTGATTTGAGCTATCCGAGTGGGCAGCGCAGTAGATGCACTCAATTTAGTCACAGATTTGCCGGTCCGCCGAGTAGGCAGAGTTTGTGTCATGGGAATACTTTGCTTACCCGGTGTGCAGGACTTTTGAATCAAGTGCACCTACCAGCAACAGCGCAACACGGTTTTAAAAAATGAGCGCAAGCCTTTATCTTGCCTTGGTTTTTCCACAGAAATATTTGGTGATCGACTAGGAATGTCTTGAAGATCGCGATCGACCGGTTGGCGACCACTGATCTACAGCTATCCATGTTGTCTCCAATCCAGGGTTTTAACCAAGCCCAGCTATCATATTTGTCACAGACTACTACCAATGTGCTATTGTAAGAATAATTATTGAGAGATAATAACTAAATAGAATCACTGCTCTTATCAAATTCATTCCAACAGGTAGGTTTAACAGAGCAAATGAAATGTAACCATACTCTATTAGTTATATACTGTATCATCAATTATATTATTTAGGTCTGTATAGCATTTGCAAAGTCATCAACAGCTATTGTTTCAATTCAACCCAGGGTTCAACAATAAATACATGTACTGTATCTGACATTGTACTGCCATTTTAACTTTGTTGTGCTTTTAAATGGTTGAAAGCACAATGATAAGACATTTAGATGACATCTAAACCAAAAATCTGACATTTTTTCCATTGGACTTCTATTGTGAAAGCATAGTGATAACACATTGGGAATTCAACGAACTTCCGACTGCCTTTTTGAGTGGTTGAATAAAGGTTGAAATCTCACTGATCAACGTCTCAACCAAATATTACCAACATTTCCATGTTGAAATGATGTGATGTGCCCGTTAGGATTAGAGTGTATATGAATCGGTGTACTTGAGTTCTTCAAATTCTTTATTTACACTATATAAACTGACACAGGACTGTCTTATGTCAATAGAATGACAACTTTTATTTGATTTATTTCACCTTTATTTAACCAGGTAGGACAGTTGAGAACAAGTTCTCAATAACAATTGCGACCTGGCCAAGATAAAGCAAAGCAGTTCGACACATACAACAACACAGAGTTACACATGTAGTAACTGGGATGCACTCTATCCTTTTCATGGCTAGCGCTAATGGTCAGTTTGCCCACATCTCTCACTGCATCATCCACCACCTCACCATCCGCCCCATTTCCCTTGACCCCACCCGCCCCTCTCCACACCCCTTTCTCCACCTCCCTCCACACCCCTCCACCGGCGTAACACACCCACATCCAACTCGCCACCATCCGCCCCACTTCCCTTACCCACACCCCTCCCTCCTCCACACACTCCTCTACCACCATCATGCATTCTCTCAGCCTCTGTTCACGTTTTTTTTTCCCATGGCCGTCACAGAGAATCTTAAAGGATCGGAAATGTGATGTGGCATGATAGGATTTTCAGGGTGATTCTCTCTCAGAGCCTCTCAAAAAGAGCGTAATCCATGCTGTGACGAACTGAGTCGTTTACCAACACACTGTGAATGGCTGGCTGGCTGTCTAGCTGACAATGAGTTTTATCTGTGACCTGCTCTATTGTCTGACTGTCTGGGAGATTTCTCAAGCGTACATTCACTGCATTCAGTTATGATAGGAATGGGAGCAAACGTTGGCCAACAGAAACTGTACTACCTGAACTTGTTCGGTAATACAGATGTTAATGCTGAACGATTGGTGCTTTTTGAGGTCGGTTTCGGTTAAATTATTTAAAATAATTTATTTCGGTTTTGATCTTCTTCTTTTTTTACACATTAAATGCATTATGAAATAATGACATAAAAATGTTTGTTTTTTTAGCTTTTTAATGGAAATTACAAAGGCAAAAGCAGTGAACATTGAATTGTCTCTGTTAGTTCCACATTGGGTATACATCAACGGGAAATAGGAAATTACTATGAAATAATAAAATATTACTTAGTTTTTATTTGATGACTTAATTATTTTAATACTTTAAAGTCATAATCAAAAAAATGAAAAGTCTTCATTTCATCTCTGCTCAGACTGTAAAAGCCTTCCAGCCAGACAACGTTATCTCTCCCCATACTGTACTGTCTTTAGTCATCCTATTGAGCTAAGCTGGCCTGCCTATATGTAAGTATGCTGCAGAGCTGTCTGACGAAGTCATTTCGCTAGATCTTCAAAGTAGATAAGGCATACTTTCACAAACTGTCTCTATCCCTCTCTTTTGTCGTTGTGTTGTTTACATTCCTCTCTTGTGCAGTCCATGCGGTCTGTGTGTATCTAACCTAAAGTAGCAGGCGTAAAAGTGCATCTCTCCATCTCTGTCTGAGACGGGAATGTAAAACTTGTAGTGTATTTCAGGTTTTAAAAAATGCTTCTGAAGATTATCATTTCCGTTTCGAAATGTCAGACTTGATTTTCCCTTACGAAAAAATTATATCAACCCATACAAAAATGTCCATTAAATATAATCTACATAATAATTCGCATGCAGGATTATTTTTCCTGCTGTTGCAAATTGGTTCAAATTAAGAACCTACATCTGTAGTTCTCATTTAAATTCATTTTATCATTATACAACGGGTGATTTTTGAGTAAATTAAGATAACCCTGCATCATGTTCAGGAGGCACTGAATGGAAGGAAAACAGTCCAAAATGGATGAAACAAGGATGTTCCATCTGAATCATGTCCAAGATGTCATTCTTGTTATCTGTTGCAAAATGTTTTACTACATTTTTTACTACAGTATGCCTTAATGAACATGACCCAAGTCTATAGTGGTCTTTCATTGGTTTAATAGAAGGCAGCAGGAGTGTGAGTGTCGGACGAATGCCATGTGCAAAAGGATGACTCACCACAGCTGTGACACCTATCTGACCACCAGTATCACTCAACCCCGCATGGCCGCGACCCGCTACGACACACACTCTGTGAGACAACACCTTTAAAAACCACTCTCCTCCACTGCTGCACTCAAAGTACTAACCATAGCCTTAGATTGAGAAATAAGGCGTAGGTACTAACCATCCACATGATAATTCACATTTCCTGTTGCTGCAGGATTATTTTCCTGCTGTAGCAAACTTAACCAAATTAAGTCCCTATATCTGTAGAGCAAATGAGCAATCTGTTAATTGAAAACTTTCTGTTAATGACAGTCCCCTTAAATCTAAGGTGAATACCCCCACACACAAGTACAAACACACACAGACACACACAGACACATATGCACACATGCAGTTTCACAAACGCACACAAACACACACACCAGTGCTTTGCTGTGACAGAAAAGGATTACATTAACGATCAAGTTAAGACAGATGAAGCAGATTCTAGGTTCCAGACTCCCACTCCTGTCGATCTGTACTAGCATCTGAGAACTTAAACCCAACATACAAAAGGCATTCATGTCAATGAATGAACCCAAAATAGAACACTGGTAGGTTAAGTGACTCGGTATACTCACCTGCTTGATTCCATTCATTCAGTCTATCCCGTTCTCTCCCCCTTTCTCCTTCTCTCTCTGTCTGTGTTTCAGACTGGGGCAGGAGTGTTCAGCTCGGTGTCGGGGACTGTGGGCTCAGCTGCAGACTGACATCATCTTTACTGGTGAGGAGGTTTTCTCCCTCCTGTTATCTGCACCCTCCTCTCTCTCTCTCTCTCTCTCTCTCTCTCTCTCTCTCTCTCTCTCTCTCTCTCTCTCTCTCTCTCTCTCTCCATCTCTCAAACTCACCCACTCACTCTGTACTACCCATCCTCCTTCCCTTGTCTTTCACATTCCATTTCTCTCTCTTTCAAGCTCTTTTCGTCGGTTTTAGCGTAGGCCAAGTCTGAGACACAATGGTGCTAAAACTAAGACTCAATCTTCAGAGGCAGGTGGTAGACTAAGCTTTACACTGCCTGCCAGACTTTCAGTATTTTAAATTAGTCCTCAGAATGGCTGAGGTTGGCTGTGCTCATGAGTGGCACATTGGTCCAAGGCACTGCACCTCAGTGCAAGAGGCATCACTACAGACACCCTGGTTCAAATCCAGACTGTATCTCAGCCGTGATTGGGAGTCCCATAGGGTGGCACACAATTGGCCCAGTGTCGTCCGGGTTTGGCCAGTGTAGACTGTCATTGTAAATAGAAATTAGTTCTTAACTGACTCGCCTAGTTAAATAAAGGGTGAAAAAGATTTAACAATTTAAATAGCTTTCCTGGGATATATTATCTCCTCATCTCCTAAATCCTAACCTCCATCTTCACTGATCTGAACATTATTAGAAGAAAACAATATGGTAGGTTTGTAAATTGACTAGGGAACCTGCTTTCAAATCAGTGTGGATGAAGGACAAGGGAAGAGGAAGCCTCATAGACTATTGAGATTCAACCCTGAGAGGAAGCCTGTGTAGACATTTGAGATTCAGCCATGGTCCCTGCTGTGGGGGAGCGCTAGTGGTGCTGCTGTCCATGGTGCTGATTACAGCTGAAGGCGACATCAGGAAGGACAGCGGTGACCCTGCACAGGCCTGCACCATATAGCCTTGAGAGAATGGGCAGATAAACCTGTTCTCGATGGTGCAGAGCCTTAAGGAACACGCAGACACACACACATAGATCCTCCCCTATCTCCCATGGGCATTTCTCTCTGTCTCAACTAATTTAGGCTTACATTCTTCATGGTAAGGTAACAGTGGCAGGTGGGATTGAAATGGATTATCCCTATTAAAAGAATATGTGGTGCATATTACACTAAAACCCACACATACACAGCTTCCTACAGAACCACACACACAGGATCTCTTTCAAACTAACACTCCCGAGGGGCGCAGCGGTCTAAGGCACTGCATCTCAGTATTAGAAGTGTCATGACAGACCCAAGTTCGATCCTGGGCTGTATCACAACTGGCTGTAATCGGGAGTCCCATAGGGCGGCGCACAATTGTCTGGGTTAGGGGAGGGTTTGGCTGGGGTAGGCCGTCATTGTAAATAAGAATTTGTTCTTAACTGACTTGCCTAGTCAAAATAAAGGTTAAATATAAAATTAATGAATAAAAGACACACAAACACCAACCCATAAAAAAGGCAGTGAGTGGTCTGACAGGTCTGGTTTAAGGTGGTGACAGAGAGAGAGAGACTGAGATGACATTCTGAATATTACCGCTGCTCTGCCAGTCACACTGTGGACAGCTTTTTGTTGTCTTAAGCGGTAGCTTTTAAAATCTCTACTAGTTTCCATAGTGACACTTCTCCTTTGTGTGAGCGTGTGTGGCGGCGAGGGGGTGTGTGTGTGTGTGTGTGTGTGTGTGTGTGTGTGTGTGTGTGTGTGTGTGTGTGTGTGTGTGTGTGTGTGTGTGTGTGTGTGTGTGTGTGTGTGTGTGTGTGTGTGTGTGTGTGTGTGTGTGTGTGTGTGTGTGTGTGTGTGTGTGTGTGTGTGTGAGTGAAAGGAAGAGAAAGAGAAAGGGAGAGAAATAATCTGGTGGACCGATATCCATTTGCTTTAAAAATCATGCATATATGCGTCAAAACCTAGTTCTTGGAACGATTTCAATGCCACATATTTCCCATTTTTTCCCTTGCTATGCCAAGGAGTCACCTTGTTTTGTACAATACGTTGTTTTTCTTCTTTCTTTTTTTTCACCGTAACTCATTATTGGAGATCCATAGGAAATGGAAAAAGCCAGATGGTGTTTATTTTGTAGGTCATTTCTATGTAAAAGGAAGCATGAGCGCCACCATGTGAAGTTCATATAACCATGTCAAATGAAAGCAGAATGGAATGGTCCTTTTGGTGGTCAAACAGATTGGAAAAGGGGTCTAAGAAGAAAAGAAAATCACAAAAAGTATTAGAAATACATCAAAACATAATACTGTTGAAGTAAAGACCCCTGCTAACTGATGTCAACATTTACAGTACCTTCAGAAAGTATTCATACCCCTTGACTTATTCCACATTTTGTTGGGTTACAGCCTGAATTCAAAATGGATTCATTTGTTTTTTCCCTACACAATAACCCATAATGACAAAGTGAAAACATGTTTTTAGAAATGTTAGCAAATTTATTGAAAATGAAATTCGAAATATCTAATTTACCTAAGTATACACTATCTAGAACCTAAAAGGGTTTTTCAGCTGTCCCCATAGGAGAAGACCTTGAAGAACCCTTTTTGGTTTCCAGGTAGAACCTTTTTGGGTTCCATATAGAACCCTTTCCACAGAGGGTTTGACATGGAATTCAAAAGGGTTCAACCTGGAACCAAAAAAGATTCTCCATGGAACCTAAAAGGACCCTTTTGGAACCCTTTTTTTATAAGAGTGCACCACTTAGTCAAAACATGTTAGAATCAACTTTGGCAGCAATTATGCCACTCAGGAGTGGCGATTAAGTCGCTCAGGAACATTCAATGTCGTCTAGGTAAGCAACTCTAGGGTATATCTGGCCTTGAGTTTTAGGTTAGTGTCCTGCTGAAAGGTGAATTTGTCTCCCAGTTTCTGTTGGAAAGCAGAAAGAATCATGTTTCCCTCTAGGATTTTGCCTGTGCTTAGCTCTATTCCAAGGATTTTTATCCCAAAACACTGCCTAGTCCTTGCTGAAGACAAGCATACACCTAACATGATGCAGCCACCACCATGCTTGAAAATATGAAGAGTGGTACTCAGTGATATGTTGTGTTTGAATTTGCCGAAACATATCACTTTGTACTCGGGACATAAAGTTAATTTCTTTGCCACATTTTTTTCAGTTTTACTTTAGTGCCTTATTGCAAACAGGATGCATGTTTTGGAATATATTTATTCTGTACAGGCTTCCTTCTTTTCACTCTGTGTAACGGCAGTCTTCGTTTGTCGCAAGAAAGTCGAACCAAAATGCAACGTGGTGGTTACTCGTGTCTTTAATGAAATGAATCGCGGTACATGAAATAACTGAGACAAATACAAAACGGAACGTGAAACCTAATTACAGCCTATCTGGTGAAACTACACAGAGACAGGAACAATCACCCACGAAATACACAGTGAAACCCAGGCTACCTAAATACGGCTCCCTATCAGAGACAACAAGAATCACCTGACTCTGATTGAGAACCGCCTCAGGCAGCCAAACCTAAACTAAACACACCCCTAATCAACCACAATCCCAATGCCTACAAAAACCCCAATACGACAACACAATAACATAAACACATGTCACACCCTGGCCTGACCAACTAATTAACTAAAACACAAAATACTAAGACCAAGGCGTGACAGAACCCCCCTAAGGTGCGGACTCCCGGACGCACCTCAAAACCATAGGGAGGGTCCTGGTGGGTGTCTGTCCATGGTGGCGGTTCCGGCTCGGGACGTGGACCCCACTCCATAATTGTCATAGTTCTCCCCTTCGCGTCCTGGGATAATCCACCCTCGCCGCCGACCATGGCCTAATAGTCCTCACCCAGAACCCCACTGAACTGAGGAGTAGCTCGTGACTGAGGGGCAGCTTGGGACTGAGGGGCAGCTCGGGACCGAAGCAGCTCGGGACTGAGGGGAAGCTCGGGACTGAGGGGAAGCTCGGGACTGAGGGGCAGCTCGGGACTGAGGGGCAGCCCAGCACTGAGAGGAAGCACAGCCAGGCAGTTGAATCCGGCAGATCCTGGCTGACTGGCAGTTCTGGCAGATCCTGGCTGACTGGCGGATCTGGAAGAGTCTGGTTGACTAGCAGATCTGGAAGAGTCTGGTTGACTAGCAGATCTGGAAGATTCTGTTTGACTGGCAGATCTGGAAGAGTCTGGTTGACTGGCAGATCTGGAAGAGTCTGGCTGACTGGCAGATCTGGAAGAGTCTGGCTGACTGGCAGATCTGGAAGAGTCTGGCTGACTGGCAGATCTGGAAGAGTCTGACTGCCTGGCAGATCTGGAAGGGTCTGGCTGACTGGCGGATCTAGAAGAGTCTGGCTGACTTGCGGATCTGGAAGAGTCTGGCTGACTGGCGGATCCTGGCAGACTGACGGCTCTGGCTGCTTCATGCTGACTGACGGCTCTGGCTGCTCTATGCTGACTGGAGGCTCTGGCTGCTCCATGCAGATTGACAGCTCTGGCGGCTTCTTGCAGACTGACAGCTCTGACTGTTCCATGCAGACTAACAGCTCTGGCAGCTCCTTGCAGACTGGCAGCTCCTTGCAGACTGGCAGCTCCTTGCAGACTGGCAGCTCCTTGCAGACTGGCAGCTCCATGCAGACTGGCAGCTCCATGCAGACTGGCAGCTCCATGCAGACTGGCAGCTCCATGCAGACTGACAGCTTCTTGCAGACTGACAGCTCTGGCTGCTCCATGCAGACTAACAGCTCTGGCAGCTCCTTGCAGACTGGCAGCTCCTTGCAGACTGGCAGCTCCTTGCAGACTGGCAGCTCCTTGCAGACTGGCAGCTCCATGCAGACTGGCAGCTCCATGCAGACTGGCAGCTCTGGCTGCTCCATGCAGACTGGCAGCTCTGGCTGCTCCATGCAGACTGACAGCTCTGGCTGCTCCATGCAGACTGGCAGCTCAGGCTGCTCCGAACAGGCAGGAGGCTCCGGCAGCGCTGTAGAGGAGGAAGGCTCTAGAAGCGCTGAACAGGCGGGAGATTCCGACAGTGCAGGAGAGGAGAAAGGCTCTGATAGCGCTGAACAGACAGGAGACTCCAGCAGCGCTGTAGAGGAGGAAGGCTCTAGAAGCGCTGAACAGGCGGGAGACTCCAACAGCGCAGGAGAGGAGAAAGGCTCTGATAGCGCTGAACAGACAGGAGACTCCAGCAGCGCTGTAGAGGAGGAAGGCTCTAGAAGCGCTGAACAGGCGGGAGACTCCGACAGCGCAGGAGAGGGGGAAAGCGCTGGCTGCGCTGAACAGGCGAGGCGCACTGAAGACCTGGTGCGTGGTACTGGAACTGGTGGTACTGGATCGAGGACACGCACAGGAAGCCTGGTGCGGGGAGCTGCTACCGGATGGCTGGGGTGTGGAGGTGGTACTGGATAGACCGGACCGTGCAGGCACACTGGAGCTCTTGAGCACTGAGCCTGCCCAACCTTGCCCGGTTGAATACTCTCGGTCGCCCTGCCAGTGCGGTGAGGTGGAATAGCCCGCACTGGGCTATGTAGGCGAACCGGAGACACCGAGCGCAAGGCTGGTGCCATGTAAGCCGGCCCAAGGAGACGCACTGGGGACCAGATGCGTAGAGCTGGCTTCATGGCATTTGGCTCGATGCTCAATCTAGCCCGGCCGATACGCGGAGCTGAAATATACCGCACCGGGCTATGCACCCGCACTGGGGACACCGTGCGCACCACTGCATAACACGGTGCCTGCCAGGTCTCTCTAGCCACCCGGTAAGCACAGGGAGTTTGCGCAGGTCTCCGACCTGGCGTAGCCATACTCCCTGTAAGCCTCCCCAATAAATTTTTGGGGCTGATTCCCGGGCTTCCATCCACGTCGCCTTGCTGCCTCCTCATACCAGCGCCTCTCCGCTTTTCCGCCTCCAGTTCTTCCTTGGGACGGCGATATTCTCCAGGCTGAGCCCAGAGTCCTTTTCCGTCTAATATCTCCTCCCAAGTCCAGAAGTCCTTTGATCGCTGCTCCTCACGATTAACAAGGAGAGTTGGCTCAGGTCTATCTCCTGACTCAGCCACTCTCCCTCTGAGCCCCCCCCCAATAAATTTTTGGGGCTGACTCACGGGCTTTCCTCTGCGCCGTCGTGATTGCCTCTCCAACTCCATTCTCCTATAGCCCTCTTCGCACTGCTCCAGCGAATCCCAGGCGGGCTCCGGCACTCTCTCTGGGTCGACCGCCCACCTGTCTATTTCCTTCCATGTTGTATACTCCATACTTCTGCTGTCCATAACGTCCTCCCTTCGCTGCTCCTGCTGTCGCTGCCTGTTACCACGCCGCTCGGTCCGTGTGTGGTGGGTGATTCTGTAACGGCGTTCTTCGTTTGTCGCAAGAAAGTCGGACCGAAATGCAGCGTGGTGGTTACTCATGTCTTTAATGAAATGAATCGCGGTACATGAAATAGCTGAGACAAATACAAAACAACAAAACGGAACGTGAAGCCTAATTACAGCCTATCTGGTGAAACTACACAGAGACAGGAACAATCACCCACGAAATACACAGTGAAACCCAGGCTACCTAAATACGGTTCCCTATCAGAGACAACAAGAATCACCTGACTCTGATTGAGAACCGCCTCAGGCAGCCAAACCTAAACTAAACACACCCCTAATCAACCACAATCCCAATGCCTACAAAAAAAAACCAATACGACAACACAATAACATAAACCCATGTCACACCCTGGCCTGACCAACTAATTAACTAAAACACAAAATACTAAGACCAAGGCGTGACACTCTGTGATTTAGGTTAGTATTGTGGAATAACTAGAAAGTTGTTGATCCCTCCTCAGTTTTCCCCTATCACAGACGTTAAACGCTGTAACTGTTTTAAAGTCACCGTTGGCCTCATGGTAAAATCCTTGAGCAGTTTTCTTCCTCTCCATCAAGTTAAGAAGGACGCCTGTATCTTTGTAGTGACTGGGTGTGTTGATACACCATCCAAAGTGTAATTTATTACTTCACAGTACTCAAAGGAATATTCAATGACTGTACTTTTCTTTTACCCATCCACCAATAGGTGTCGTTCTTTGTTAGGCATTGGAAAACCTCCCTGGTCTTTGTAGTTGAATCTGGGTTTGAAATTCACTGCTCGACTGAGGGACCTTACAGATAGTTGTATTTGTGAGATACAGAGATTAGGTAGTCATTCAAAAATTATTTTGAACACTATTAGTCCATGCAATGTATGTGACTTGTTGAGCACATTTTTACTCCTTGAATCATTTAGGCTTGTCATAATTAAGGGGTTGAAATGATTGTCTCAAGACATTTCAGATGTTCATTTGTTATTCATTTCTAAACATGTGTAGGCCAGTGATACAAAATCTCAATAAATAAATGTTTTATCCAGGCTGTTACACAACAAAATGTGGAAAAAGTCAAAGGGTGTGAATACTTTCCTAAAGCACTGTATGTTTAGTTTGGGATAATTGATTTGCATTGTGTAGGTTTAAAAAACATTACCTTGAGCCTTGACATGTAATTACCAAAAACGCATATATCTTTAAGATATTTTCAAATTTCTCTCCCTCATGAGGAGGGAGGGTAATGAATGTTCACAGAAGAAACAAGTAAAAGGTAGACTTTACCAATTAGTTATAGTGTTTTTGCTGATATCTATTTGGTTTATAAATTATTAAGTGATTAAAACTCTAAATTCTGTTACCACGTTGGTAACGGCATTTCACAAAAACTTGTAATGGAATTACTGAAATTGAATTGGCTACAATGGGAGATCCAGCAAGGTCACCCGTAATACAAGTCAGTATTCGACGTCCATCCATGTCTCAGGATGTCGGAAGATGATGTGGGAACCAGCCACTAGGGGCAACAGTGAGCGCTGTTTCCTTCAAGTAGGTTTAAATTTAAAGAGTTTGTGAATTTGAATCCAACAATAGAAAGTTATTTTTGTTTTAAGCCTATCCCAAACCTTAAACCTTACCTTAAACATTCTGAGTTAATGCTTAACCTTAAAAATGTGGAGTTAATGTCTAAACTTAACCTTAAACATTTCGGAATTTGACGTTTGGAACAACTTCGAAATATGATGTTTGAGAAACATGGCTGAACGTCTAATTCTGACTTGTGACTGTGAGAGCTGGTAGGGGAAAACATCACAAACCATAGTTGGGTCAATTGCTACAGTCCTCTCTTCCACTGGCATACTGTTATATTCAACTGATAACTGTTTTATTTCTGTCATCTGGTGTCCAATGCAAGATGTGTAAACAGTCAGGACAATTCCTCCCTCCCTCTCTCTCTCCCTCCCTCTGTCTCACTCTCTCTTTTCTCTCGGTCTCCAGTTAATTTCACTTCTCCCGGCTCTTATTGACACCTACCCATGAGCCCCCTCTCTTTCTGTTTACTGTAACCAGAATCCTTACACGTTGTGCACCAACCGACACCGGACATCCATTGACATTGAAATTTGATCAGTCCTCCCTAGACTTGAATTTTTGTGTTTTGATATAGTCCAGAACAGCTGTAATTTCAACATCCACAGATGTTGATTTTTGGTCTGGTCCAGACTGGCCTTGATTTGGCCCAAACATATGTCCAGTCTGGACCATACCAAATCTGAACCAATCATGTTTCACAAGTGTGGAGAGCACCATACATAAAGTACAATACTTTACATTACAGTACAGTAAAGTTTTTTTTTAAGTTGACCAGAGTAGAGTAGAGTTCAGTACAGTACAGTAAATAAAAACAAAGTTGAGGAGAGTATAGTTCAGTACCAGGGTTTCCATTAGCTGGTAATTAACAGCTTTTGGCCAATTTAGCAAATTGTTCTCCCCACGCTGCAGACACTATTTCGGTCCACTCATACAGGAGTAGTAAAGGACCATTGCACTTCTTTTGTGGATAATTTTTTTAAATAAAACATTTGTATATATATATATATATATATATATATATATATATATACATACCAGTCAAAATGTTGTACACACCTACTCACCTACTCAAGGCTTTTTCATTACTTGTACTATTTTCTACATTGTAGAATAGTAGTGAAGACATCAAAACTATGAAATAACACATACAGAATCATGTAGTAACCAAAAAAGTGTTAAACAAATCAAAATATATTTTAGATTTCAGATTATTCAAAGTAGCCACCCTTTGCCTTGATGACAGCTTTGCACACTCTTGGCATTCTCTCAACAAGCTTCACCTGGAATGCTTTTCCACCGGTCTTGAAGGAGTTCCCACATATGCTGAGCACTTCTTGGCTGCTTTTCCTTCACTCTGCGGTCCAACTCATCCCAAACCATCTCAATTGGGTTGAGGTCGGGTGTTTGTGGAGGCCAGGTCATCTGATGCAGCATTGGGCAGTAGGAAAAGTGTTTTGGACATTAAATGTGTGTACTGTTAGATTAATACATGGTACTAGTAGTGGGTATTATCTTTAAAGATAGTGATCTAGTTAATGTGTTTTGAGTTTCCCCTTACTCAGGGAGCATGTGTGTTGAGTGGTGGGGTGTTGTCTGTGCATGCATGCGTGCGTGTGATAGCGTGCATGTGTAAATCTCATTATGCGTGTCTGCCATTGTGTCTGTGTGAGTGCGTGTGTGCACGTGCGCGTGCATGTGCGCGTGCATGTGTGTGTGTGTGTGTGTAAATCTCTACTCATGGACCAGTAGGAATCAGCGCAGAGAAAAAGGCTTAGCCCCCCACCATCTCATTCAGTCAGCCGGGTTCCACATCAGTGAGTCAAAATCATGAGCAAGGACATCTTTAAGCAGCCATCACACAGTGTGTTGACAAATCATCGCAGGATTGTCTAAACAGAAACGTCCACCATACTGGGGTGTCACAACATTGGGCTCTTGCTACACCTGACATGCATAATTGAATGATTTATGAGCTAAATTATTCCAGTAAGCAGGGTAAAGCTTTTTCATTTATTGTCTAGCATGCGTGATATTACAGTGACCTTAACCCTTGTCAAGAGGTTCAGTTCTTCTGGCATAGCGGCTAAGATGTTAGCAAATATGTTTTGTAATTAAACCAAGAAAGACCATAGCCTGTTGTTTCCAATTGGAAGAAATAAGTCATAGTGGGCAGAACAAGCAAGGAGGTGAGCAGAGCCTAACACGAGCTAGCGAGATGCTGTTGGCACGTTCTAGCATTAATCTGCATATTTCCGTTAGGGAATGCCTCCTCTGAAGTGCGTGTGTGCAATGATTCAATTCGCCTTGGCGCTCCTTCGAAACAACACGATTTTTAAAAACTTTCACAAAGGTTAAAGTCTACTAAACTTAGTCCACTCTGTTCATAACAGATTATAGTTTTGGGAACAGAAAACTGTATCGAGATCAAATGTTTCATTGATGAGAACATTTGCAGAATGTCGGCCAAAATCCATCTTGTTCCATCTTCTTCCACCGGCCGGTGCACTTCCTCTCACTACCATATTTGGTAGTGAGTGGAAACAGTAAGCGGATGCTTCACATTTATACATCCGTGAAACATCTGTCTCAGTGTTCTATCTGAACTGATTTTTTTTTCCTGTTGAGATCATCTTTGCTATTATTTATGTACTATGTTTTTTTTGCGTAACATATCCTACATTAACAAGACATCTCAAAGCATTACTAGCCCAGCACTGCCCCAACACAACCCCAGCACTTCCTTAGTAAGTGTAGACTCTTCCCTACAGTTCGAATTGTCATGAAATAGTCTGCGCAGCAAACTGTCTAACATCTGAATGTGACGTTCAGCTGTGCTATTGCATTACATTGGATATTTTCTCCATGTGGTAGCAGTAGGTAAGTGGAAGTTCCTGACATGAACTGGTTCAACTGTCAGTTCATCAGAGAGAGAGAGAGCGAGACAGAGAGACAGAGAGAGACAGAGAGACAGAGAAGCAGTGGAACGGGACAACTCGTGTCAGTCTTGCTGATTGATGTCGGTCTCAACTGCAGTCCAAACAGCAGGAGACTCAGACTCTCTGTCGGAGACGCAGCACGTCTCCACTAGTCCATCTATAGGCATCTCTTTAAAAGAACCATCAACAACCTTGTCTAAGAAGTGTCTACAAAGTCTAATACGACAATGTCTGGCTTTAAGTTTCAGCCTTCTGGAAATGCAGACAGGGTGTTAGTTATAGTATGTAACTCCTACAGCTTTGTGAATTTAACCTCCATTTTGTAACAATACTCATATTACTATCTGCAATTCTGATTATGTAGTACTTTCTCTCAGTACTGGTTGAGGAGGTTTTTTGTAGGTGTGTGTGTGCGTGCAAATGTTGGGAAATATTTCGGAGCTTATAGTCCTTTCTTTACTTTTCTATTTTGTCTTGAATCAATCCCCGGAGTATAACAATACCTATTTCTCTGTGTATAATTGGACTGGATGACAGGCACATTTGAACTCAACAGATGAAAGCCTCTCCTGACAATAGAGTGTCTGGCCTGTGTCATGACTTGAATGACTAGGAGATTGCAACGCTGATACACACACATACTCACTGGCTCACACGCACACTGACAGACACACTAATGGGCACACAAACACACACAAAGACACACACACATCTGAACAATGATATGTTCAGAGACGTACACAAAAATCCTCAACCATGGCCATACAGTTCCTTCAGAAAGTATTCACACCCGTAGACTTTTCCAACATTTTGTTGTGTTGCACCCTGAATTTAAAAATCATTTAATTTACATTTTGTGCCACTGATCTACACCCAATACCCCACAATGTCAAAGTGTAATTTAGTTTTTAGACATTTTTTACAAGTGAATAAAAAATGTAAAGCTGAAATGTCTTTAGTCAATAAGTATTCAACCCCTTTGTTATGGCAAGCTTAAATAAGTTCAGGAGTAAAAACATGCTTAACAAGTCACATGGACTGTTGCAATAATAGTGGTTAACATGGTTTGTGAATGATTAAACCATCTCTGTATCCCACACATACAATTATCTGTCCAAAGACCAGGGAGGTTTTCCAATGCCTTGTAAAGACGGGCACTTATTGCTTGATGGGTAAAATAAATACAAAAACAAGTTGACACTGAATATCCCTTTGAGCATGTTGAAGTTATTCATTACAGGCTGACTACACCGCTCTCATCACGTGCACGAGCGTTGCAAAATACATTTAGAAATCTGTTATTCAATTATTGCACTCACACTGTTCGCACGCACCAACGAGCATCTGCGTTGCCAAGGGCTAAAATAGAAGTCAGTTCTATTTCTGACGCAGATCGCGTTGCAAGTCCTGCCTCTCCCATCTCCTCATTGGTTTATAGAAGCAGGTACCCACGTGCCATCTCCTCATTGGTTATACCCATGTGGGTGACTGAAAGATGAACGAGGTCGGTGGCGGTAATGCACCTAATTTATGAAAGTTGCCAATCGCAATATAAAGTCCAGAGAATAAAAAGCCTGGAAGGAGGAGCGATGACTAGAAACGAGTCGGTTCACCGTTTTATGTGTGGACTAGTTGTCGGAGTAGAGGACCTTGTGCATTTCAGGTAAAATAACTCATTGTTTATATCCCAGGACAAATTAGCTAGCAACAGCAAGTTAGCTAAATAGGACAAATTAGCTAGCAAGTGCAAGCAAAAACAATTTGCCATTGTCACGTTCTTTCAAAATCGAACCCAGAAGCAGACCAGGACAAGGAGAGTAGGAAGAAGGTGAGTATTTATTTACAAGTGAATGTGAATGGGTAGATATATCCAGGTGGCGTAGCGGGCCAGACAGGGTGCGTTCCAGGACACCGGAAACACACTCCAGGACAGAAACACAGGCAAACACAGACTCAGGAAGCGGGATTCGTGACAGCCATAAAGGTTTAATGCTTTTCAACCTGTCCCCAAATTAATGTAATTGGTTCAGCGTTTGTTTCGATTTTTTTACCTGCGTGTTGTGATCGCGTTTGGTGTGGGGACAAAATCAATTCATGCACGGTGGCGCATGCGCGCAGCCGGTTTAGGTTCGGCTTTGGATGGTGTATCATTAGACCCAATCACTACAAAGATACAGGCGTCCTTCCTAACTCAGTTAATGGAAAGGAAGTAAACCGCTCAGGGATTTCACTATGAGGCCAATGGTGATTTTAAAACAGTTAGAGTTTAATGGCTGTGATAGGAGAAAACTGAGGATGGATCAACAACATAGTAGTTACTCTACAATACTAACCTAAATGACAGAGTGAAAAGAAGGAAGTCTGTGTAGAATAAATATACTCCAAAACCTGCATCCTGTTTGCCATAAGGCACTAATGTAATACTGTCATACCTTTTGTCCTGAATACAAAGCGTTATGTTTGGGGCAAATCCAACAGATCACTGAGTATCACTCTTCACATTTTCAAGCATGATGGCGGCTGCATCATGTTATGGATATGCCCGTCATTGGCAAGGACTAAGGAATCTTCTTTGGAATAAAAATAAATGGAATAGAGCTAAGCACAGGCAAAATGAGAATACCTTGTTCAGTCTGCTTTCCAACAGAGACATTTAGAGACAAATTCACCTTTCAGCAGGACAATAACCTAAAACTCAAGGCCAAATATACACTGGAGTTGCTTACCAAGATGACATTAAATGTTCTTGAGGGGCCTAGTTACAGTTTTGACAAAAAATCATCTTCAAAATCTATGGCAAGACTTGATCACTTGCAAAACCCCAGACATTTGTCATAAAATAGTAGAATAATGCTTGCTCTGCATATTGTCAGTGCAGACTGTAAGTTTGAACAGTTGCCAGCATAACAAATTATTATTCACTTTTTCAGCAATTCTCGCTTCGATATTTATACATGGACACACACACAAGGACACACACACACACACAGGGACACACACACACATGCACACACTCACTCACGCACGCACGCGTGTACACACACACACACACACACACACACACACACAGTCTCACACACAGTCTCTCACACACACACACAGACTATGAACCAAAATACTGGGAATCAATTTTCAAACAGCACTCAAGGGGGCATTAGTAAACAAAGCAACTGCAATCCCAACTTTCCAAACAGAAAAACGTTCCAAAAGCACAAAGTGTTTCTGCGTCATTGTATTTGATGTTTACTTTGTTGCCAGGGAAACCACCATTACCCAAACATCTCCACTTTGACAGACATTTACATTAAAAGCGTTGTCTCCCTCCCTCCCCTCTCACTCTATCTCTGTCTGTCTCTCTCTGTCTCCCATGTTGCTCTCTCTCCCTCTTTCAATCTCCCTCCCTCTCCCATCAGTCCAGTTTCTATCAAGCACCCTACCACTGAGTAAACATTTCAGGGAAATTGTGTAAACTTCCCAGACAAATGTTTTTATCTCCAGAAGATAATAAATTCACTCTTTGAGTCAAATAAGATCAAAGTAAAAGTTATTTCTTATTCTACATTATTTTTAACGTATATTAAAATGACAGTGACTACTATGTGGTACAGTACATGATTCAATACTGCTTCTAGTTTGAAAATGTAATAATTCTCAAAATACAATATTGATTTACCACTCTCCAGTTGGCTCCAGTTAAGTTTTGCAATGATGTCCCATGTGTGTCTGTGTAGGCATATACTGTATACATGGGAAAGACCAGTTTACATTGACAATTAAAATACACATTGTAGACATATAATAGCATCCATAGATCACGTTGACACGATGTCCAACGGTGATTGGTTTTCTGTTTGTCCTTTATACCCCCTTTGCATAGATCTGAAACAGCCTCTAGTAGAAATATGTACATGTATTTCCATACCAAGAGGGAATAATACCTCCAAGCCAGACAGGGATTTAGAAATAAATTCATTCAAGTGGAATCTTTCTGTTTCACATGTAAAATGAAACCACCGTGCACCTCAAACATTCTCATAAATAGTCAAGAAAATCCTCCCGTCTTCCATAATACTGTGCCTTGTCTTTCCAAAAACAAATCCTTACTTACAGTTAAATTATGAATAAAAATGCAACTCCCTATTGGTGACATTAGCTGGCCATAACAAAGAGGACAGTGGATCTGATGTAATGATCTCCATCACAGCTGAGTGTGTTCATCACAGAACTCTTCCCCGACACATTGGTCAGTAACAGTAGGGGGTAGCTATGAGTGTGTCTGGACTGTAAGTGGCTTTCACAATGCAGGATAGTCTGTCAGATAGAGGCCCTTAGGGGGCCATCACCACACCATGCCTGGCTGCAGAAGGGCCTCTGTGTCAGTGTGTGTGCGTCTGTGCGTATGTGCGTGTGCGTGCGTTTGTGTCTGTCTCTCAGTGTGTGTCTGTATGTGTATAAATCTCTCTCTATCGGCGGCGTGTGGAGATGGCTGTTAGGGGACTGGCTGGAGAGGAGAGCTGGCTCACAGGGCCCCAGATTGATGAAGTGATAGTGATGGATGGAGGCAATAAAGGCCTGGATGTCCTGTCTGTTGCCTGTGATGAGGCTGGTATGAATCACCCGTCTGGGGCTGCTACTCAACAGGAGGCTGCTCAATCCACAGCCTGGATCTTCCAGCCCAATAGTCTGTAAAGCCAAATGCACAGCACTTCTTAAGGGGATGCTTGGCCAAAGAAAATGTATAAAAATTAAGTATGACCAGCACACATGATTGCTCCACAACATACCTTTAATAAATACAATGTTTCGATCCAAGAGTGGTCTTCTTCAGGTGTGTCCTATTTCATTTCTACATGGATACTCCATCCCTCCATCCCTTTAGCTGTTTATCCATCCTTTCATCCTTGCATCTATCCCTCCACCCCTTCAACATTCTATACCCCCTGCCCCGTCCACCACCGTACGCAATCGTGTCTTCCCATAACCATCCAGGCAGCATGCCAAAGTATATACATTCAACAAGATGACATTTAGTGTACATTTATTGACTATATTACATACTTTCACTGGATCTGAAGCATACCATTATGCAGACTATAATATGGTTGCCTGCATAATGGTAATTTAATTAGGCACTGTTTACCCTTCTTAGATTTGTGTTCAAACATCCCTTGTTAAGTGATTGCAACTTTGAAGGCCAAAACAACCCAATCAACTCAATCAAGCCAGTCCTCCTTGAGAGGGTCATTTGAAAACACAAGGCCATTTAAAAAAAGCAGTGTTTGTTTCGGCATAATCAGATAAAGGGAAACAACGTCAAATTTCAGAAATGTGTCTTGTGTATTTTGAAAACTACCAGTGACAGTGGTGTGTCGGGGACAGTGTTCCCTGGTGTGTGTGTGTTGTTGCATGTTGTTTCCCTCTAGCTTTTTTAAATTTAATTTTACCTTTATTTAACCAGGCAAGTCAGTTAAGAACAAATTCTTATTTTCAATGACGGCCTGGGAACAGTGGGTTAACTGCCTGTTCAGGGGCAGAACGACAGATTTGTACCTTGTCAGCTCGGGGGTTTGAACTCTCAACCTTCCGGTTGCTAGTCCAACACTCTAACCACTAGGCTACCCTGCCGCTTGGTGGAGATCTCAGAAAAGGTCCAATTGTAAACCCGTGATCCAAATGTATCATATAAATGTATGTGTCATATCTCACAATTGATTGAGCTTTTAGCTGGGACAGAGCGTGTCTTTCTTCCCATAGGTTTGCTGTATTCCACAAAGTTCTATCTAGCGCTGCATAACCATGTGCCGTAGCTCTCACTCTAGCTCTACTTCGCTCTCCCTGAGTGAGAGAGGTGTGCACTTTGACAGACAGTCCAACACCAAGTCAGAGAGGTTTAGGCACTTTGTGGTAACTTAGCAAGGAATGTCCACTCACGTTTCAATATTAATTTCCTTTACTTCCAAACTAAGAAATAAATGGTGTACAGCCATGTACAAATGGTACAATACAGGAGAGCGATATGCCAGCTCAACATGTGGTCGTATCACGTTGTACTACCCCGAATCTGGGTAATGACATCAAAGGAGGGTAAAGGTCAGGGTCAATACAAATGTCCACAATAACAATGTTCACGTGAATAGTAATAATACTATACTGCAGTTAAGTACAACACAAAGTCAGTAGGAATTGTTTATAGTGTCCACACTATAACACACAGATACATTTCGTGAAATGTTCTGTTGTTCCCCTTTAATGATATGAGATGATAATTGGTAGTTTGGTTGTTCCGGATGCCGTGCTGTGGTCTGTGAGGGTTCATTCGCGAGGCCACCCTATGTTAAAATAGACAGCATGAAGGGCTTTCAAAGTGCCACAATGCCTCGAGGCAAAGCAATTTATCACTGTTTGCATGAATATTCATCATCAAGCATCTTTTTCTACCATCAGGGTTGTATGGAAACGTGGGTGTATAATGTCTTCTTCTGCGGCGTGCTGTTGGAAGACACCGGAACCTAGCGACCCCTCATTACTGGCTGGTGTCTTCCCCACATAGTATAGCTGCCTCACGGGAGGAAAATTTACTTTTCCCTTCACTAACATGGCAGAGGTCAGACTGACAAAGACGATTGTGGGTTCACTCTAAGTTCTGACTAGTTGTGGGGTTGTGTGATTTTGCTTGGGCAATGTGGTCGTGCTCGATAATGGGCAAAAGGGTACAGGCAGGCGACAAAGGAATCAAGGTTATTATATTAAACTGAAACAAAAAAACGAATCATGAAACAATTATTTAGTAAAGTGCAATTTTTGACTCCAAAACAAATAAAAATTAAATAATAATCATCATGAATTATGCTCAGATTTAGTTTTTCTTCTAAACTTTGGGCCAAAATCAAATGGGGTTTTCAAGCTACTGAATCTGGCGGTAAATTATTATGCGATGAGGAGATGGCAATGTTTCAAATAGGCATGTGCATCACTATGACTAGCTAACAGGAAAATAATTAACTAGGCAGCTATCTTTGATTCTTACTAAAAGTTAAAAAGCGTTGAATTGGTGTAAACATGGGCAAAAGAGAGTTTCCTTCTCCCGTATTTTTTGACTCTGCACTATTCCTTTTAAATCCAAGTCCCATTGAGATTGAATTGATCATTTAAACCTAACCTAACCTATGACCCGACTTGAAGATTGATGTTCACCACCGCTCCCCATCTAACTTCACAGAGCTTAAGAAAATCTATGGGGAAGAATGGGAGAAAATCCCCAAATTCAGATGTGCAAAGCTGATACAGACATACCCAAGACGACTCAAAGCTGTCATCGCCGCCAAAGGTGTGTCTATAAAGTATTGCCTCTGGGGTGTGAATACTTATGTAAATGAGATATTGCTGCATTTCATTTTCATTATATTTAGCTAGCATGCAACATTAGCTTATGAATTTTTGAATTCGTGAGTAAACAACACATTTTGCAATGATCACAAGTTCATAACTTTTTCGATTATATATCTTCATATGTTTATGTCTTCTTTAACATGTTATTTGTGGGGGATGCTTGCTGATACAGACTTGAAATTCATTGACAGGATCAGATAAGTGTCTTTTACTGCGTCAGCTTCATGATTTGTGTTGCCTTGAGGAGTGGCCTCAGTGGGTTTCCTGGAGTAGATCCGCCCTCTACTGGACACTTGGTGAACCTAGCCAGATGAGTCAATTTACACTTTGTTACATCTGATCAAATAATCATAGTAACATAGCTAATTGCCTTCAATAGCCTATACATAACAATGATTGAAGAAATGTATAATTAGTGTGTACGTTTTGAAAGAAATATTGAAGAAATATTGAATCAGTAGGCTACAAATTAGCAATAAAAAATCAGCACTCAGTCTTTGTAAATTAACCTAAACTAGTTTTGAACTAAACTAGTGTGGAACACAAATCTACCAAATACTTTTCCACCACAGCACAGGAGGTTGGTGGTACCTTAATTGGGGAGGACGGTCTCGTGGTAATGGGTGGAGCGGAATAGGTGGAATGGTATAAAATACATTAAACACATGGTTTCCATGTGCTTGAAACCATTCCATTTGCTCTGTTACAGCCATTATTATGAACTGTCCTCCCCTCATCAGCCCCCTGTGCACCACAGAGTTTATAACACAAGCACAGCTACTTGATACCATATATTAAAAATAAAATTCCACCACTTTATAATGCTCTGTTAGCAATTAGCACGCACAGCCGAAGTCTAAATATACATGCTATTACACATTTATTTGGGGTTACGATCATATTGGCTGGCCCTCGCTTCATACTCGTCGCCAAACCCACTGGCTCCAGGTCACAAGACCCTCCTAGGTAAAGTCCCAACTTACCTCAGCTCGCTGGTCACCATAGCAGCACCCACTTGTAGCACGCGCTCCAGCAGGTATATCTCTCTGGTCACCCCCAAAACCAATTCTTCCTTTGGCCGTCTCTCCTTCCAGTTCTCTGTTGCCAATGACTTGAACGAACTACAAAAATCTCTGAAACTGGAAACACTTATCTCCCTCACTAGCTTTAAGCACCAGCTGTCAGAGCAGCTCACAGATTACTGCACCTGTACATAGCCCACCTATAATTTAGCCCAAACAACCTCTTTTCCTACTGTATTTATTTATTTGTGTTGCTCCTTTGCACCCCATTATTTATATCTCTACCTTGCACATTCTTTCACTGCAAATCTACCATTTCAGTGTTTTACTTGCTATATTGTATTTTCTTCGCCACCATGGCCTTTTTTTGCCTTTACCTCCCTTATCTCACCTCATTTGCTTACATTGTATATATACTTATTTTTCTACTGTATTATTGACTGTATGTTTGTTTTACTCCATGTGTAACTCTTGTGTTGTTGTATGTCGAACTGCTTTGCTTTATCTTGGCCAGGTCGCAATTGTAAATGAGAACTTGTTCTCAACTTGCTTACCTGGTTAAATAAAGGTGAAATAAAATAAATAAATAAATATTATAATGCTCGCATGAATATAAAGATGAATATATGTTCATACCATTGTCACCAAACAGCTGCATTACACTCAAAATAACTTGAATTCAGATGCTAATCTGGTTGACAACACTAGCTAGCTAATCAAAACCATTACGATTGTTAGCTAGCATGCTAGTTACCCCGACTGCTACATCCAAAATAATTGTTTTTGCAACAATAACAGTCGAGTTTAATCTTAATGAATGTCTTAAACAACAGTCCAAAGCATGTTAGAAATAAAATCATTTATTATGAAATGTACAGGCAAAATGCAAATCACTACGGAATCTGCTCAGATCTGGTTACACTTTTACATCCAGTTGAGCAGTGGCTCTCCCTGATGGAAATGTCCCTGCATCAGGCTCAACATCCACTTGAAGGCTCCAAGTCGGACTGTATAGCGCACCTGGATAGCCCCACCAGGGGGAGCTATAAAGGGAATGTTGAACTGGATGCGTCCAGTAGCGCTGTACAGTCCATCCCCATTCACCTCAGAGGTAAAGCTGCCTCACTAATTTCATCTGTCAAACAGGTAGGCCTACACTACTACAAAAAATAGTCTCCCACAAAAAGCCTTTGTGTTGTAAGTAAAGTTGAATTAAAATGAAGACAGTTGAAATAAGTTTTGCCCACTCGAATTTGCTTACTTTCAGCACCATGAGCTGTCCATTTCTGATTGTGCCCTGGCTGTCGCTTCAAGTTCAAGTTCAAGTTACTTGAATCTGGCTTATTGTGATGTCAATGTCCCACCCTGATCTGTTTCACCTGTCTTGGTGATTGTCTCCACCCACCTCCAGGTGTCTCCTGTTTTCCCCATTAGTTCCCAGTGTATTTATCCCTATGTTTCCTGTCTCTCTGTGAAAGTTTGTCTTGTTTTGCCAAGTCAACCAGCGTTTCTCCTAGTTCCTATTTTTCCCAGTCTCTGTTTTATCCTAGCCCTCCTGGTTTTTACCCTTGCCTGTCCTGATGCCGAATCCGCCTGCCTCTGACCACTCTGCCTGTCCTGACCTCGAGCCTGCCTATCCCCTTGTACTGTTTGGACTCGGACCTGTTCACTGAACCCCTGCCTGTCCTGTCCTCGATCCTGCCTATCCCCTGGTACTGTTTGGACTCGGACCTGTTCACTGAACCCCTGCCTGTCCTGACCTCGAGCCTGCCTCCTGGACTCGGACCTGTTCACCTCCTGTTCAGCCCCTGCCTCCCCTGACCTCGAGCCTCCCCCCTGGTACTGTTTGGACTCGGACCTGTTCACTGAACCCCTGCCTCCCCTGACCTCGAGCCTGCCTATCCCCTGGTACTGTTAGGACTCGGACCTGTTCACTGAACCCCTGCCTGTCCTGACCTTGAGCTTGCCTATCCCCTGGTACTGTTTGGACTCTGACCTGGTTTATGAACTCTCGCCTGTCCCCGACCTGCCTTTTGCCTACCCCTTTTGGTGTAATAAATATCGGAGCTCAACCATCTGCCTCCTGTATCTGCATTTGGGTCTCGCCTTGTGCCCTTATAGTCAATAACTCTGATAAATACATAATGGGAACAAAAAAACATATATATATATATATATTTAATTGAAATAACTTATAGCAGAAGCAAGCTATCATCTTCACACTCTCCTTCTCGAACTGAACATATGGGCTCCCCTGGCACCGATAACATGGATGTCAGCCCGCTGCACATCTCTGATTCAGAGGGGTTGGGTTAAATGCGTAAGACACATTTTGGTTAAATGCATTCCGTTTGTGCGGATAATGTAGCATTTTTTGGACTATGCCTAATCAAAAATCATTTTCGGGAAGAAGCCTTTGACTCTCCTCCTGAGCTGCCACCATAGGCCTACACAGCAAAGGCTTTGATCAGTAAGAGCAGAGCAGGCCCGGGGCTCAGGGTTGGAATATCCATTGCAGTGTGTAATGCATGGTTTTGTTTACACCAGCAGCGCAAAAGACTCTGAAAGGAAGAACATTTTTACTTAGAAGTATACCTATAATCCTCTATTTTTCTCAGAGCATATAGGCTATGGATCCATTGATTGAGACCACACTAAATAGCCTATAGACGCACTTGATATTGCGCACCCAGCGGAGAATCAGAGCTGAGGTGCAGCACCAGGCACACATCGACATATAGCTTAATAAGCAACTCATTTTAATTCTAGCAAGTTAACAATTCAATTTTAATGTTGATCAAATTCTACACTCTTCCATTGACCTCCATTCAAAAAATATCCACCTCCACTCGTTAACGCTGTATTTTTGCACTGACAGAATTTGGGGCAGAGTCAGCACTGTCACCATACAACACAAATGTCTCCTAGCCTGCTTTCTGTCCCTAACACTAACACTAAAACTGAAACTAATTAATATAAACTAAATACAAATATTTTTATACAACTCATACTGATAAAAAACTAACAAATCAGGTCTGAATACGAACAAAGTAAACTGAATTTGAAAAACTAAATAAAAAAACTGATAGAAATGAAAACTAATATAACACAAAACTATAATAACCTTGGAGGGGATGGAGGATTTGCCTGTCTGAGTTGAGAGGGTTTGGGTGGAACCAGACGAGGACTTGGGCTGTTATCAATTTGGGAACATTTGCCATTTCTCATCCCTCCCACCTCTCCCTCTACCCCAGCATGGGCCCAGAGAACCAGGGATTGGTGTCTGTTTGTCTTCTTTCAGTGCTTTATCAGACCTGGAGGCTTCTCAGTGCCGTCCCCAGATTACAGAGCGGGGGGGGGGTTACTGACAGGCCTCGGACTAAGCTGTCCCTAGGGGGGTGAAGGGGTGGGGGGATTTGTGAAGGCTGCTCAGACTCATACTTCTCTTACAATTTTCTCTCCGGCAGGTCTCCGACTTGTCTGGGAGAGAGAAAGCCCTTTCTGCATAATTTAACGGATCTCTTCTCTCTCAGTCTCAATCTGTCTTCCTCTGCTGCTTCATGGTGGGTGCTGTAGCCCAGGTTCAACAGCTTGAATGTTTTGTTATAAGATATTAAAACATTTTATATTCCATGGTGACAATCTAAAAACAGCTAAATTCCCATTTGAACATAATACTCTAATATTTCGTATCAAAGAAGCCAGAGACAATTACAGGTGCGTAAAAACATGAGCAAGATGCACTTCAGCAAGACGACAGGATTCAGGACTGAGTCTGAGCATAATAAAAGAGTGCTTACATTGTGGTCAATTATACAACAACAATGTTGGCTCCACCAAAAAATACATTTCAACCAGTTAGCCACACATTGTGTGATGCTATTCTAGACAAGACATCCACAGAGCAATATCCTTAATGTTTGTTGTCTCCGGCCTTGATCCCTCTGGAATTTAATCCATGACAAACGGTTTGGGAAAATATAAAATCCTTGATGTTACATGGCAGGGCCTTTTACAAAGTAGGACAAAACAAGCATGCTCATCTTTTGTGAACAAAGCCTGAGAAGAGTGTCTGACACTCCACTGTAGCAGTGATATGGCTATTGCTGTAGACTAGATGGTGCTGGTGAGTCCTGCAGCTGGAAGTCAGCCATAAGGAGCCTCCATCTGTCTGCTGGAGAAACCACCCAGCATGACAACAGAAAGTGTCAAAACACCCACGTTAACGGCTGCTTATAAGATTAAAGTCATGTCTTCATCAGGTGTCAAAGACTCGTCCATGGTCCCCAAAGTAGTCGTCTGACAAAGATCCAGCTAAAGTGGAAAAAAGATCCAGTGAAATTGTATAGATATGAACTAAAGGCAACTGGAACAAAGACAGTACAGTATGAAGATAGGCAGAAACTGCTTCTCCAATAGAAGTCCTCAATCACGCTTGTAGGTGATGTCATGGCGACGATGGCTAGCTAAGCTCATGCGTAGAAACACGTCATTGGGTCAAACGTCTCGTACCAAACTGAGCATGAAAAGGCTGTCAAATCAAAGGCACTCCTTCAATATAAAATTGTTTTTGACGAAAACGTTAACGTGTCAGTTTGTCACTATGTACAACAAAACGGGGTTGGAGTAATAACATGTTCAACTACTTAAGACATTGGCTGGAGTCTAGGTAATGCCTTTAGATTTTGAGAAAATTAACAAATAAGAAAGAATTCTTCACTTTACTCATTGACTTCTCAAAGCCCAAACCCCAGTCTGGTCTGTTTTGCAAGAGTTCCTGGAAGTCTCTCGGTATTGCGCCTCTGGGTTTAGAAACTCTGTGGCTGGAATTTCAGTTTACTCCTGAATTTAGTGAATTGATATTGAATGGACCCAAACCTGGTATGTGTTGGCTTCTCCATTCTATAGTTTTGACAGGCATACAGATTAACCGTACAGAACTGAAATTATTTCATCAAATTGGATTAACATACTGTTATATAGTTGGTGTCCTTATAGAATGTGCAATATGCAAATGACAGTCAGTCTGAGGGCTCTATTCACTGGTGACACTTTATGCTCTGACTGTGAGCCTGTCAGATACAGCAGTTAGGAAAACAGTGGCCCCTGCTGGCAAAACCCCTGACATGACAGCAGCCTGGCAGAGCTACACGACTCCAACCCTAAATAACTATTCATATATTGTACAGTTAATCCACAGTCCCACACACATGCATCTTCATGTTATACATGTTTGCTAATATGTCAATCAAACTAATATACTGTATCCCAGCCAGCATGATAAACTAGCCGTCTGAGGGTTTTGTGTATACAGTGCTTCTATCCAAACCAGACTCATGATCAAGCATCCCTAACTAACAGCTCCCTTGTGTTCATAAATAACGATAGAATAGCACACAACTCCACCAAGGAATGTGTGAGTGTATGGGACTTTAGATAGATAGTCCAATAGGTCTATAGCATTGCATTACGAACTGGCAAACAGCACCAAAATAACAATTACTTAGACACAGATACGGTGCTTCATAAAGTATTCACACCACTTGCCTTTTTCCACATTTTGTGTTACAGCCTGAATTAGATTTGTTTTGTCACTGGCCTACACACAATAGCCCATGATGTCAATGTGGAATTATGTTTACTTTATTCTTTCACTAATTAACTAAAAATGAAAGCTGAAATGTCTTGAGTCAATAAGTAGTCAACTCTTGTGTTATGGCAAGCCAAAAATAGGTTTGCTCAAATAATAGTGTCAATTAGGTTAGTATTGTGGAGTAACAATGTTGTTGATCCATCCTCAGGTTTCTCCGATCACAGCCATTAAACTCTAACTATTTTAAAGTCACCTTTGGCCTCAGGGTGAAATCCCTGAGTCTTTCCTCTCCGGCAACTGAGTTAGGAAGGAAGCCTGTATCTTTGTAGTGACTTGGTGTATTGATACACCATCCAAAGTGTAATTAATAACTTCACCATGCTCATAGGGATATTTTATTTTTTCATCTACCAATAGGTAACCTTATTTGCAGGGCATTGGAGAACCTCCCTGTTCTTTGTGGTTATATCCGTGTTTGGAATTCACTGCTTGACTGATGGACCTTACAGATAATTGTTAAGAGTGAAAAGAAAGAAGCCTGTACATTATACAAATATTCCAAAACATACATCCTGTTTGCAAGGCACTAAAGTAATACTGCAAAAAATGTGGCAAAGAAATTCACTTTTTGTCCTGAATACAAAGTGTTAGGTCTGTGGCAAATTCAATAAAGCAGAGTACCACTCTCCATATTTTCAAGCATAGTGGTGGCTGCATCCTGTTATGGGTAGGTTTGTAAGGACTGGGGAGTTTTTCAGGATAAACAAAACAGAATGGAGCTAAAACACAGGCAAAAATCATAGAGGAAAACCTGGTTTCCACCAGACACAGGGAGATTAACTTACCTTCCAGCAGGACAATAACCTAAAACACAAGGCCAAATCTACACTGAAGTTGCTTACCAAGAAGATATTGGATGTTCCTGAGTGCACTAGTTACAATTTACTTAAATCTGCTTGAAAAATTAAGACCTGAAAATGGTTGTCTAGCAATGATTAATAACCAATTTGACCGAGCTTAGAGATTTTTAAAAACAATGAGCAAAAGAGATTTACCCAGAAAGACACAAATTTAATCGCAACCAAAGGTGATCGTAAAATGTATTGACTCAGGATGTTGAATAGTTATCTAATCAAGAGTGTTTTATTTTTCATTAATCTTTTACAAACGTTTGAATTTTTCTTCAACTTTGACAGGGCATTTTGTGTAAATCGTTGACAAAAACTGACAATTAAATCCATTTTAATCCCACTTTGTAAGAACAATCTGTGGAAAACATCAAGGGGTGTGAATACTTTTAGAAGTCACTATGAGCAATGAAAACAGGGCCAATTCCTCTTAATTGTTTTGTCTTTATTACACATTAAATAGGAGTGGTGAGATTCATGGCAAAAAAAGACAGATTTGGGATCAGATCACCACTCTACACAGTGACCAAAGAGAGCTCTCTATGGATGTGTTCAACAGTGGTCATTCATTCACTCCCCTAGACCCAGTCACTCTCCCAAGTCCCATCATACACAAAAGAGATAGTACTGAAAACTCCATTAAAGCAACATTCATTTAGACACACCAAAGAAATGAAGCACAATTTACAAAATGTGTACCTTTCAGTATAACAACTATACAAAAAGGTTGTTAAAATACGATCCAGGTATAAATGCTACTTCTTTTTCAGAAATCAGCAGTTGGCACGCAAAATAAAAGGGAGGGGGAACATTTTGGTAGAATTACTTTTTGTGATACAGTATTGTTAACACAATGGCGTCCTATAATCAAAATGTGCTAACAGTTCAGATCTAACTTTAGGAACAAAAAGGAGGTAATAAAATTGGGCCAAAAAAAAGCATAAATCCTAAATAAATGTATTGTATATTATGTTTCACTTTAGAATCTCATTCCTCTCAAACAGCAGAGTTTGTAGCAGTTGAACAGACGTGGCAAAGAAGCCTAATGCAGTCTCGGCTCACATGTATCCCGCGGCTATCTGACTGAAGCACCCGATGCAAGCACAAAAGGCAATGTGTAAGAAGCCTCAAGGTAAAACCCTGGTTTTAAGGTTGTGAAATAACGCTGAAAAAAACAACTTTTCCGTGTTTTTATAAATGAACACGTTTTTTTCCTCTAAAAATGAATTTAATGGTAATTGCCTCATTTACAGACCTCAGCTCCAGTTACATCACAAGGAAGCAATAACCTTTGTAAGGAATACATTTGACAAAGATTATTGGACTGGACCAGTCATTTGACTTGAAACACAGCCCAGCAAAACCCACTCAACACCTTCCCACCCAAGCTCTAACCAAAAAATCTAACTTAGCGAGGAAGAATGAGAAATTTATATGAACAATACATTTTTGAACACTCTTTGCATGACAACGATTCTACGGGGGTGCATCTTTTATAGAAGTAAAACAAAACAACAAAAAAATAGAGAAAGGAAGATCTTTAGTAGGACAAAAAAAAAGGCCTTTAAGATTCTTTGCCTAATCTAGCCAATCCAAAAATAGGAAAGTATGTTTATGGCAGCAATAAGTACAGAGGCTTGGGGAAATGTGCAAGGCATATTCTGTTAGGATCTGATGGGGTATCTTATGTCTCGCATCTGAAGACAGTAACTCACTATTCTTTAAGACAGTTCACCTGAATAACACATATGCATCGTTAGATTACTTGGTTTAAAGTTTAGGTTTAATTTAGGCCTGCTACTTGTTTGCACTCAAAACAATTTGGATGTTACACTGTAACAAGGAAGCCCCAATCTTGATTTACTGGTTGATTAACGAAGAGGTAAAAATGTGTTGAAATCACTTGAAAGGGAAAGGTTTGTCTTTCAAAAACACAGAACACGACACAAAATACACCAATCCTGAGGAGATGAGGGGAATTTCATCACGCAAACAAGATCTCTTGATGAACAATTAACTCATCTTTTAAAACGTTCATGATAAAACTACAGGAGACACTGGATTGTGTAGAGGCGTCTGTATAAGCAACATGCGGTGCCACTGAGCAACACAACATGAGCTGCATGTCCTCTTCAACACTACTGAGAATCTTGCTGTTCTGATACCGATGTAAAAAAAAAAAACATCTATTTTGCGTCATACCTGCCACCTGGAGAGTTTGTTGTTGAAAAGGTTTCCCACCATTTAACAACTGGTTTCTACCCAAAAGATCAGATCAGGTATGGTGAATATAGATTGACTTGAGGCCCGAAACACTATAAAAGCCTATGTGGCCCAACTGGACAGGAGCTCCTCGTTCCTGGCCCTAGTGGCTGTATCAGTATCGTATAGTATTAGTATCACTGTGCCATTCCCCATTGACTAGTAAGAACACATTGCATGCAAAAATGAAAGTCCTGTAGGCAGGAAATCACTACCCACAAATGACAAAAAAGCATTAACAGATTACAACTTAATTAAAATGGCTAACCAGGACATTTTTTAAACTAGATACAGTAGTAAAGTTCACATGCATGTTTCAAGTACAGCATGACATTATTGAATCATATCTAGGAGTTTAAAGTCGGAGGATGGGCATTATTACACAGTGGCCGGGACATTTGGAATTTCCCCCAATCAAGTGTTGGTCCTGCCTCCCAGTTGTTACTCCTTGTCCAATGGAATGGGATTCAACTATTTGGCGCCCCATACTGTTAAGAGCATCTCATGCTCTCCAGCAGAGGGAAAATAAGCTTTTTAGGCTTGCTTTTTCTGTTGTCCAAAATGTCCTACAGTTATGAACTTGGCTGTTGAATAAAGTCCTTTCGTTTTACTGTCTACCATCTCCTAATTGATAATCAACCTATTGGACCAACACTTCTGGGCAACTGGCACTAAACAGAAAGTAAAGCTTATTGGTTTCAAAATAAGAGAAAAAGGCAGAAAAATAGGGTTCATTTCCATATTCAGTATTTTGGGTGCTAAGATAAAGAGGCTAATAATTTAGCGTAATGTACAAAAATGTATTACTTGAACTGTTTTAACATTTTTTTTTTGTCTATCTTGAAAAGGGGGCTGGTCATTATTCACATGAGTATACACTTTGTCTTGGACTTCTTTTTCTTCTTCTTGCCCTCCTTGCTCATCTTCTCCTTGTGTTTTCGGATTTCCCGCACTAATGTGTAAAATGCATCATCGACACCCTGGGGAAAAGAAAAGAAAGTTAAGGTTTGTTTTGAAAACTCTTCTCAAAAACCCTTATGTTCTCATCGTGACTAACATGAAAGCTTGGCCAGATGCAAATGTCTGAAATGGCACCCCTATTCCCCAATATATTGCACTACTTTTGACTATATAGGGAATAGGGTGACAATTTCAGTGTACACGCCTAGTACGTAGACAAACATGCGTTACAAAACTTGCGTTACAAATGTGCTCATTGCATATTGATTCGTTGGTAGGTGGATTTGTGGCATGAGCTGGCCCAGCAGACAACAGCAAGGACAATGGCTACATTAATGATGCCAAAAGAGAGGCAGGGACCAGAAATAACCAGGTCTTTGTCATTCACTGAGCACAACATTGGTTTCCTCTCTGATACAATAGGTGACAAAGTCATTTCAGATTGTGAGATAGAAAGAACAAGACAGCGAAAGAGAGAAAGACAGAAACAAAGGACGTTATGTGCGACGTCAATGCACACAGTTGCCCCAGGACTTCAGTGGAACATCTCCGTGCTGTCATCTTAGTAATCACACTTCCTTAGTCCCCATTCCAAGACTTCATTTCGGCCAAGATTATCACAATCGCCATCGGTTACACAGATCCAATCTTACCTGCTCCCTCGTCTCTCACCACTGATTTGTCTCAGTCGAGCAGATTACAAAATTATCATCACCCACGATAGTATAAACATACCCCACACAGAGATACAGATACCACAGGAGGAGAAACTAAGATGGACGCCTGGTTTCAAGGAGACCCCACAGCAGATCCCAGGAGGTTAGCTTAAATAGGGATGAATCCCACCCACCAAGCAGCAAACATTACCACTTTCCCTGCTCGGTATCACACGGACGACACCCTCCCACACACACCACAAATACACACCTGACGGACGTGAGGGAGGGAGCGCGGATGATACACACTTACCCCTTTCACATCACAACACACTTTTTAAGCTTGACGCAGCGCGGGGTCTTTTCTTCCTTGCTGAGCTTTCTCAGCCGGTACAGCCTGATCTCCCGTACCAGACTGTAAAAGGCCTCCTCCACTCTCTGCAGTGCGAAACACAGCTCTCCTCAGTTAGGGGATAAAGGGACACTGTGGACCCCTCAGTGTTCGGGGATAAAGGGACACTACGTGGACTGTGTTTCCTCACAGTGTTTGAAAACATTAGGAACACCTGCTCTTTCCATGACAGACTAACCAGGTGAATACAGGTGAAATCGATGATCCCTTATTGAAGGGTAGGAGACAGCTAAGAAAATACTTATTTAACCTTTGAGACATGGATTGTCTACGTGTGCCATTCAGATGGTGAATGGGCAAGACAAATGTTTTAAGTGCCTTTGAACAGGGTATGGTAGTATGTGCTAGGCGCACCGGTTTGAGTGTGTCAAGAACTGCAATGCTGCTGGGGTTCACACGCAACAGTATTCGGTGTGTATCAAGAATGGTCCACCACCCAAACTGTGGAAAAAAGCATTGGAGTCAACATGAGCCAGCATCCCTGTGGAACGCTTGACAACTTGTAGAGTCCATGCCCTGATTAATTGAGGCCGTTCTGAGGGCAAAGGTGGGTGCAACTCAGTGTTAGGAAGGTGATCCTAATGTTTTGTACACTCAGTGTATTGACATTCTATGTCAACTAAGTCTACATTTAGCTGTGTATAGGGCTGATGTATAAATCGGAGGATGCATTTTTTTTTATACAGTTTAAAACAATGAATCATTTAACCTCACAGGGGAATGACAGGTACAAACGTGTGTGTTTTATTTGTGATTTCAGTATAAGAGCAACACCAGGAAGCCGGGCGATTCAACCATCGGAGGAGTGAGCTGGAAGAGACCAATCAGCGGCCCCAGAAGGAGTTGTGATTGAACCGATGCAAAAAGAGCAGAAGGTTCACCGACTGACAAATCGCCACATACATCACAGCACCAGCCAGACACGCACCACTGAAGCCAAGCCAGCAGCCACATAATCAAACAGACAATAGTGCACCATACAGCACACAATCATTTCCCACTGTCCATTAAGCATGATTATCACACCGCCACAAAACAATTACCGACAATTTCCCCTCTGTCGTGACGATTCAGTGACAAAGATTGACTGATTTGTTGATTAAAACAATGCCAGATCGATTATGGAGTCTCTAATGGTGAAAGAAAGACTCATTTCCATGACAGAGGAGCATGCACGGACACAGCAATTCATAAATCAAGAATTCAATTAAGCAAAGGGACTTTAATTATGTACAGTACATTACCCGATACGTTTCCAAGCACCATTTAGAAACAGAGCACATATAACGATTGATACCAACGCAAATCAAAAAGGCAGCTCGGGAGTCAAAAGAGGACCACAGCATTTTGTGAGATTGAAGTGGCCATGATTGTAAAATGCCATCGCAAGGACACCTGACACAGCTGGTAAGAAGTAATCTTGCTACAATAAAGAAAATTGATCTGTGGAGAAAATGGTTGAATGGCTGCTGTGTTCACGCCAGCAAATACCCTCGAAGCGTCAAGCTACAAGGGCTCGATTTACTAAGGTGCAAAGTTACACCCGGTGCAAAGTTAGGACCGTTTTTTTCTCTCTCCCAAGATGAAATGGAACAAAAATATTAGATAAAAGGTTGTGAGACATTAAGGTGAAGCGCACATTTCAGCGTATTAAAAGTTATCCCACATAAAAAAAATTAAACGAGTAAATTTTTCACCTGTTTTAGTAATCTGTCTCAAATCTGTCTTTAACTAGATATGGAGTAAAGCTAATGTAGCCGGGAAATGCAGACTGAATCGCGCTACATTTCACTTTACTGAATTCAGTCTGGTTTCCAGGCTAGCCAATAGCCGTCATGTTAAAAACCAAGGTCATAGTTGCTGTTTGAGCCATGGCTGTGTCCACACAGCCCACTAGAGCTTGTTGTCTCCGTCCCTCACCTGTCTGGTTTTGGCCGAGGTCTCAATGAAGGGGATGCCGTAGCTGCGCGCCAAGTCCTGAGCTTGTTTGGTGTCCACCGTCCGGGACGGCAGGTCACACTTGTTTCCCACCAGCACCATGGGCACGTCTTCCGAGTCTTTCACCCGCTTGATCTGCTCTCTGGTGAACAAAGATGACAGGGAAGGCAAGGGTTAAATACCAGTGAAATGCTTTGGTCATCCAAAGTATGGAATGGACTCCTTTTTGAGGTTATTGATTTCACACACAACCTGGTTAAAGGGTTGGTGAAAGAGTGGATGTTGGCTTTGACACAGTTGACAGGAAGGATATGGTTGGCACAACTGTGTCTGCTTGGAAACAGATGCATCTACAGTCCGATGGTTTAACTATAGTCCGGCTTACCGCCATCAGTGCAATCGGCAGTAGAACTTCAGATGTTGTGGCAGAACCTAGCTCACCTATAGTGGTGGATGTCCTCGAAGGACTTGGTGTTGTTGATGGCGAAGACACAGAGGAAGCCCTCCCCTGTCCTCATGTACTGGTCCCTCATGGCGCTGTACTCCTCCTGACCTGCAGTGTCCAGGATGTCCAGCAGACACGTCTCCCCGTCAATCACCACCTGCTTCCTGTATGAGTCCTGAAGGAGGGAGCAAGAAAGAGAGAGATGGATGGTTCAGGACTGTACACCTATGAATGAGCACATATTCATAGGTGTCCAGTCTACCCGACTCGGGCTCTGAAATCCTCTATGTAACTATATGGTCATAGACTGCTCATCTGACAAAGTTCCAAAGGAAATACAACAGTATTGGAATTAAAGAGAATGGATGGGATGACCAGGTAAGTGAGACTATATGTGCACTAAGAAATGCATTCAGTCTTCAAGCAGTCATAAATTGATTAGCTTCCAGAGTAATAATTTCAGACATGTCAAACTTCATCACGTAGCCACCTACAAATGTTAAACTAACTGAATGACACCATGTTGCGGATATTATATTCATACATTCAAATAACAGAATCAGGAGCCACATTTTTACTTGCATTTGCACACAATTTCTTTGCATATTCTGATTGCAGTTACTTTTCACGAAGCTCTGAGCAGTCCTCTGTGCAGGCTGAGCAGCAGCCACAAAAAAATGTACACAACTTTTTTTTCAAAGGAACTTTTGGTCCTGACGCCCAGGCATGCCTTGTAGTAAAAGACACGTGGTTGTACTGAAACAACTTTTTACCTCGATGGTGGGGTCATATTCATCCACAAAGTGGTTCTGGATGAGCTGGATGGTGAGCGCGCTCTTGCCCACACCTCCTGCCCCCACCACCACCAGCTTGTATTCGGTCATCGTTCACCTGTGGGACAGAAGACACAGGAATTCAGTGAATATAAAAATAAACATTTCATGAGCTACACACCAACTATCGACTCAACAAGAAAGTCACATATATAGGGTTGCAGAATTCCAGTATCCTTCCAAAAATGCCCATGTTTTCCAGTTGGAAGATTCCTGGAATTTTTTTTGCCACACACACACACACACACACACACACACACACACACAGAATAAAGCTGATATTAACTATTTCTTCACAGCCATCTGGTCAAGTTGTATTCATTCCTTATCAGTTAAGCTACTCTAAAGTGCTTGTGTGCACAGAGCCCGCCAAATGCAAAATTAGATTTTGTCCCGATTGTCTCCACATTGCCTTTCATTTGCAACAATGACCATCCTGTGTGTCTAGAGCTGCAGGGAATGCATACAATCACAGATCTCTGTGGATACAGGAATGTTTACATTCTATTCAATTTCATCCTGCGATGTCAGAGAAAATGGAACGAGAGGACCTAATGTCCTCTACTATTTTATCATAACATAGTTTAAAATGGGCTTATCAACAAGAAGGAGAAGATATGTAAAACCATGAAAGTGATTTTTGGAATTCTGCAAAGATAGTCTGCGTAATTTACCCTATTACATTGATATTGTAGGACACAAGCAAGGTTCTCACACATAAAATGACGACATCATTAATTAACATCGTTTGAACAGAATTTACTGTTACAATTCCCTCAAACATCATCCCCATAAATGTTGCTCGTAAATCTTCCTGTATCACAAATTCAATAGTCAGTTGTGAGTAACAGCTCTACAATGGGATCTGGCAGTAGACACACATGATGTTACTTTACGACCCCAGAAATAACAAGCAACAGGGAGGCACACACTGCTATCCAGACAGTTATGTTACAAAATGTTTTTTTAAAACACTTGTTCTCAGTTGAGGCTGACATTTAACTCAATGAGTAGCATCTCAAAATACAAAAGGAAATAGAGTCACCAAATCACCTAGTAATTTCTGATTTTAAAAAACATACCAACAAAATAGACTGTCCAATCGATGATACGAATCATGGATGCTATATTAGACAATCAGTGATGAACACAACACGACCGTACAGTATGTTAACAATACTGTACATTATGTCCGATACCCAGCACCTATGATCCAAATGAGAGCGAGGAGCTGAGCACTGGTACCTTTGGTTATGGAATTGTATTATTATCTAATGAAAAATCGTTGTCCACATTTAATTTTCCTCGGCCAATACCACACGCAAGTAACATAATTGATACTCGGACGTCTTACTTTCAAACCTATCAACAAAAACCATTGATTTCAAAAGTTGAAGAAACCATACAGCTCTATGCACAAGGACTACTTCACAATTTACACAGAGCATTTCACAAAAACATTTACTGGAAGTACTGTGTAGATGCAATGTTTGGTAACAGAATTACGATATAATTTCCCTGTTAATTTTTATGTGATGATGTTTTCCAAAAATATAAATATCTTCCACGTAATTAAGATTAAAATATGTCCGTAGAAAGAGTGGGGTGTCAGCTATGACATGATACAATATTTGTTACAGTTAGGGTAACGGAATAACATCATGGGTCCCTGATCTGTACTATACAGAAAAGCATAATGTATATGATTGTCATTCTCTTCATGGTGATGTATCCTGAATAGGTACACAAAAAGGTAGAAATATGCAAAAATCATCCTTTCATATCCTGGCTATTATTGTAATGAGCTCCGCCCCCAAAACAAGACCAAATTTGGTTGAAATCAGACCGGACCAAATCTGAACAAATCATTGACGTCAACGTTTCACAATTTCGGACACAGTACAGCACAGAAGAGCACAGTACAGGACATCACAGTACAGAAGAGCACAGTACAGGACATCACAGAAGAGCACAGTACAGGACATCACAGTACAGGACATCACAGTAGAGGACATCACAGTAGAGGACATCACAGTACAGCAGAGAAGAGAAGAGCACAGTACAGGACATCACAGTACAGCACAGAAGAGCACAGTACAGGGCATCACAGAAGAGCACAGTACAGGACATCACAGTACAGGACATCACAGTACAGCACAGAAGAGCACAGTACAGGGCATCACAGGACATCACAGTACAGCACAGATGAGCACAGTACAGGACATCACAGTACAGCACAGAAGAGCACAGTACAGGGCAGCACAGAAGAGCACAGTACAGGGCATCACAGGACATCACAGAAGAGCACAGTACAGGACATCACAGTACAGCACATCACAGTACAGCACAGAAGAGCACAGTACAGGACAGTACAGGACATCACAGTACAGCACAGAAGAGCGCAGTACAGGACATCACAGTACAGCACAGAACATCACAGTTGAGTTCAGTACAGTACATGGATTCTACAGTATGTACTCTACTTTTCTTCACTATACTGTGCAATCTTGTGAAACAGAAGTTTATGATTGGTTCAGATTTGGTCCGTTCACAAATCATGGACGTCTCTGTTTGTACCAAATCAAGGCCAGTCAGAAACCGAAAAACAAACTCTGTGGACATTCAAATCACGACCAGGGCAGACTGACCAAATTTAAACTACGTTTCAAAGTCCATGGATGTCCTGTGTCAGTCTGCGTGGATACGAGTTACAATAAATGGAAAGAGGGGGCTCATGGGTGTCGATCAGTAAGAGCCGGGAGAAGTAACCTACTGATTCAAGGGGTTCTTAATTTGTACTATTTTCTACATTATAGAATAATAGTGAAGACATCAAAACTATGAAGTAACACATATGGAATCATGAATTAACAACAAAAAGTGTTAATTCAAAATATATTCATAATTTGAGATTCTTCAAAGTTGCCACCCTTTGCCTTGACGACAGCTTTGCACACTCTTTGCATTCTCTCAACCGGCTACATGAGGGTCTGTCAAAGCAGAAAATTTCAAGAAATCTTAAAGTTTCTTCAAGTGCAGTCACAAAAACCATCAAGGCTATGATGAAAGCTGCTCTCATGAGAACCGCCACAGGAAAGGAAGACCCAGAGTTACCTCTGCTGCAGAGAGTAAGTTCATTAGATTTACCAGCCTCCGAAAATCGGCAATTAACTGAACCTCAGTTTGCCGCCCAAATAAATGCTTCTCAGAGTTCAAGTAACAGACATCATCTGTTCGGAGGAGACTGCATGAAATCAGGCCTTCATGGTCAAATTACTGCAAAGAAACCACTACTAAAGGACACCAATAAGAAAAATACACTTGCGTGGGCCAAGAAACATGAGCAATGGACATTAGACCGGTGGAAATCTGTCCTTTGGTCTGATGAGTCCAAATTTGAGATTTCTGTTTTCCAACCGACGTGTCTTTGTGAGACACGTAGAGTAGGTGAACTGATATTCTCAACATGTGCGGTTCCCACCGTGAAGCATGGAGGAGGTGGTGTGATGGTGCTTTGCTGGTGACACTGTCTGGTTTATTTAGAAATCAAGGCACAATTAATCAGCTTGGCGACTACAGCATTCTGCAGTGACACGCCATCCCATCTGGTTTGCGCTTAGTGGGACTATCATTTGTTTTCAACAGGACAATGAAAAATGAAGAAAAACCCTTGAATGAGTAGGTGTGTCCAAACTTTAGACTGATACTATATAAGGCAGAGGATGACTATTTGAAGAATCTCAAAAATAAAATAATATATTTTGATTAACAATTTTTTTGGTTACTACATGATTCCATAGGTGTTATTTCATAGTTTTGATGTCATCACTATTATTTTACAATGTAGAAAATATTACAAATAAAGAAAAACCCTTGAGTATGAGAAGGTGTTCTAAACTTTTGTCCGGTAGTGTATGAGGGCGAGCGAGCGAGGGCTTGTTCAGACTGTTTTCACCCGCTCGCTTTGACCACAAAGAGAAAAAAAACAGTATGCCAGAACATAACAGTATGCCAGTGGAAGGGAGGACAGTAGCACAACTGTGGTTTGTGACTACTATGATTTCACATTGTAGCCAATTCAATTGCAGTAAACTCTTGTTACAAATTTCTGTAAATCTGTTACAGATTTGCCATCAGAATTACAAGTTTTAATCACTTAATTCATAAACATTGATTTCAGTAAAAACCCTAACTCATTGGTAGGTCTACCTTTACTTGTTACTTCTGTGAACTTTCATTATCTTCCCTCCTATTGAAGGAGAGAAATTAGAAAATATCTTAAGGATGGGTTTTTTGGTAATGGAATTACAAGGCACGAGGCAATGTTTCTTAAACTTAATGGCAAATAATTTCTCCATTACTAAATATACAGTTGAATTCAGACGTTTACATACACTTAGGTTGGAGTCATTAAAACTCGTTTTTCTACCACTGCACAAATTTCTTGTTAACAAACTATAGTTTTGGCAAGTCAGTTAGGACAGAATACTTTGTGCATGACAAGTAATTTTTCCAACAATTGTTTACAGACAGATTATTTCACTTATAATTTTATACTTAAACATATAATATAATTCACAGTTCCAGTGGGTCAGAAGTTTACACTAAGTTGACTGTGCCTTTAAACAGCTTGGAAATTATGTAATGGCTTTAGAAGCTTCTGATAGGCTAATTGACAAAATTTGATGGATCACCTGTGGATGTATTTAAAGGCATACCTTCAAACGCAGTGCCTCTGAAAAATCAAAAGAAATTAGCCAAGACCCTAGAAAAACAAATGTCGACCTCCACAAGTCTGGTTCATCCTTGGGAGCAATTTCCAAACACCTGAAGGTACCACGTTCATCTGTACAAACAATAGCACGCAAGTATAAACACCTTGAGACCACACAGCCGTCATACCGCTCAGGAAAGGAGACTTCCAAACACGTTCTGTCTCCTAGAGATGAACGTACTTTGGTGCGAAAAGTGCAAATCAATCCCAGAACAGCAAAGGATCTTGTGAAGATGCTGGAGGAAACAGGTACAAAAGTATCTATATTCACAGTAAAAACAAATCCTATATTGACATAACCTGAAAGGCCGCTCAACAAGGAAGAAGCCGCTGTTCCAAAACCGCCATAAAAAAAGACTACGGTTTGCAAATGCACATGGGGACAAAGATCATACTTTTTGGAGAAATGTCCTCTGGTTTGATGAAACAAAAATAGAACTGTTTGGCCATAATGACCAACATTGTTTGGAGGAAAAAGGGGGAGATTTAAAGCCCCAGAACACCATCCCAACCATGAAGCACGAGGGTGGCAGCATCATGTTGTGGGGGTGCTTTGCTGCAGGAGGGACTGGTGCACTTCACAAAATAGATGGTATCATGAAAAGGAAAATTACGTGGATATATTGAAGCAACACCAAGACATCAGTCAGGAAGTTGAAGCTTGGTCGCAAATGGGTCTTCCAAATGGACAATGACTGCAAGCATACTTCCAAAGTTGTGGCAAAATGGCTTAAGGATAACAAAGTCAAGGTATTGGAGTGGCCATCACAAAGCCCTGACCTCAATCCTATAGAAAATGTGTGGGCAGAATTCAAAAAGCCTGTGCGAGCAAGGAGGCCTGACTCAGTTACACCAGTTCTGTCAGGAGGAATGTGCCAAAATTCATCTAACTTATTGCGGGTAGCTTGTGGAAGGCTACCCAAAATGTTTGACCCAAGTTAAGCAATTTAAAAGGCAATGCTACCAAATACTAATTGACTGCATGTAAACTTCTGACCCGCTGGGAATGTAATGAA